>NC_081412.1:403976093-404166093 GCF_030272615.1 Cryptomeria japonica | reverse complement strand
CTTAGGACATTCAAATGAAACCCTAACTCTAAGTAATGAATAGTAAAGAGTCTCTCTTCTTTCATTAGGGTTCATTTTTTGCTTGTTAAATTGCCGCGTCTCATTGAAAACTAAATTAATTTTTTCATAAAATTATAATGAATTTTTTTTTAATTTTACATGTAGAAATATAATTATTTGTATTTTACAAATTATTGAATAATTACTCAAAACAGTTATCTAATAGATAGTTTTAATTGAATTTTTCATAACTGTCTTTCAATTTTGTTTCATCTATAGGCACAAATTTCTCTTATATGTACCTCTTTCTACAAATGATGTTAATTTATTGACTAGATAAAGTAAGCTCATTGTGGAAGCAAGTTGGCAACAATATGTTGGATTCCTCTACCATGATCACGTTTAAAGTTGTAGAAAGGTTATTTCAAGAATCCAGTTTCAAGAGAATGAGTCATCAGGGGAAGTTTTTTGAAGCATGCATAGTCTTAGATGTTGTGATAGAAAGCATGTTTTTAGAATCAATTGCATAATATTTAAATTATCTTTATTTATTATTATGATTTTTATTTTCATATTTGTTTCAGATTTATATCTTAGAACCAAGATTGATGCGTGAACCGTAAGCTCTTTTGAATAGCTTTTCCTATTGGTTGGATATAATCTTATTTGTAGATATTTTTGTTTTATTTGAAAGACTTTAACTATAAAATAAATTATTTATTTTATATTGAATTACTAGTTATTTCCTCAAGCCCCTGTATTAAACCCTTATTTCTTTAAAAAAATGGATTCACATGGTCGAACTATTTTACTTCTAGCTTTAATTAATAATTTATATTAGTAACACTTACTCAAACTAAATAACTAAATACAGTTGTGTTCATTAATATTAAAATATAAATGATTTTATTAATTTGTTTATAATATCATTTCTATGTTTCATTTATTTATTTTCAAATTGCTTGAGCAAGTCAATTCTATTTTCAAATTGTTTAAGCAAGTCAATTATGTTTTAAATTACTTATTTTCAAAATAGCAAAATAGTTTTGCCAACTTTTGGTAGGAACTATGCTGCAACGCAACCTTGTTATGATTAGTAGAGATCTGGTTGTAGATGGGAAGATTTTTTTCTTTCTACATAATGGTAAATAAAAATAAATAGTATAGGTAACTTTTATTAATAAATTTGATGTGAAATTTGAAGAAGGCTTAAATCAAAGTACAAAACCAAGAATATTAGAGGGGTGGAATTTTGATGATGGCACTCAAATAAAAAACAAAAGTAAACATAATAAACCAAAATGGAATTACAATGGTTTCTATGATATTTGAGAGAATGAAGAATTGGATAACAAACATAGTAATACCCAACTTTAAGATCAAGATCAAGAAAATAAGCACCAAAAATTGTGATGGTATTATATCTCTTTGAAGGATGTTCAAGAATTTTAAAGGCCAAAATCTATGGAAGGCCGATCTACAAGATCAAAAAATTGTGCAAGGTAGTGATCAAGTAAATTTTTCTTGTATTTTATATTTTATAGGTATTTATGCTCGAGAAGCCAAGATTTGAAAGAACAAACAAGATATCCTTCCATTAGTAAACAAATGCATGCAATAGTATGTCTATCGCATAAATGAAGAGTGTAAAATGTACATAGAGACCTTGCATGTATAGGCAAGCAAGATGAGGGAGAAAGGTAGAACACAATGACTAACTACCCCTTTTAAAGGTGCAATACTTGTGAGCTCACATGATAAGTGTGTTAGCATGTGTATGTTATTATGAGGATCCAGTAACTACTGAGAGGGGGGGGGGGTGAATCGGTAGTTAAACAAATTCTGCAATACTTCAAGAATAGTACAAAAACCAGTACTAGTAACTACTCAAACATATTGGTTAGCAGATTTACCAGCCACTCACATAAGTGTTCATCAAAATGCAAATAAAGTAATGATATCAAATCCACACATCAATAATGCATGACCACATGAACACAAATATTTTTCACGTGGAAACCCAAATGGAAAAAAACATGGTGGGAATTAGCACCCACAAAATATTTGCACTCTTTTGGAATGCACTCGGTTAAAGGCCTAGCCCAGTTAGGAGCTTTACAATATGCCCGGTTAAGAGAAGACCCTGTTAGGAGTCACTCAGTTAAGGGATTTCACCTTAGCTCTATTAGGAGCTCTACCCTGTTAGGAGTAACCTTGTTAGAGGATTTTAAACTCAAGCTAATGAGCTACTCGGTGAAGGGATTCTATAAATAAGACCTGTTAGCATCTACCCAGTTAATGGATTTCAACTGTGATAACTGTTAGGGAACAACAAGGCAAATGATCTGATCACAACACTTCCTTGCTTGATAGTACAAATCCATGTAAGCTCAATCTCTACTTCACACATGCAGACTCTTCAATCTAGTTCGACACACTCTTCTTCTTAAATCACCGACACAAAATCTCTTCTCAAACTCGACCTAAATACACTTTTCAACTAGGTTAGTTACATAACCCTAACTTACAATAAATTTACATCATAGATCATATCATATCATTACAAATTATTATAGATCATTACAACACATTTTCAAGACAATTATAGCCATTGAATGATCATAACACATTACCGCACATCGATCTGATAAGTTGTCAAACCCTTGTCACATTTTGCTAAGCACTTTGTTGTTTCCAATCAATTCGATCCTTGTACATGCTTAAATGCAATCTTATCATCACACACAGTTTCTGACACATCATCACTAAGTTATGAACATGATAAGATCCACCACCAAACCAAAAATCATTACCGGTTAAAGCTCTGTTACCAGTATACATTCTTCTTCACAGAGTTTATGATAGTAAATCATAATTCAATCAATATATTGAATTTTTTGTTGCCGTTGCAATCACAAACTCATGCCAATGTCATAAACATATATCCCACACCGCAACATCTAACTCTTCACTAATCACCCATACCGGTATCTTGATCATCGCACTATTCCTGCTTACTAGTATACTGCAGCTTAACAGTTTTTTTGTCTAACACATTCCTCTACTGGTCAGGCTTTACCGGTAGGCCTAGATGACTTAGATGACTCACCAAACATGGTTTCCATAAATGACAACACAAATAAAGTCATCAAACAGCTTACAACTATATCATCATCATCTAGCCAACAATCTCCATCAAATAACTTAATCGGTTATGCCAATAATAAGTTTATTACTGTCTTCATCAGATATGCCAACAATATGCCAATAATCTCCCCCTTTGGCATTGATGGCAACACCAAAATAATAATACCAAAAAATCATCAAAATGTCATCATGCAAAACTAAACGCTCACCATACATAACACTCTAATAGTTATGACTATTGTACATGACTTTACTGCTCTTCTCCTTCTTTTCTTTACTTCTCTCCCTATCATTTCTCTTCTCCCACTTTGCACTTCTTCTCCCCCTTTTAAAACAATTCCAAAGGTTCAAAGTATCAAATTCATCTTCTTCTTCTCTTGCTTCCTTCATCTCAGCTGCTCCCCCTAAGGAGTAGCCCACTTCTCATCAATCCACAGTGAAAGATCTTCAATTAGTCCACTGGATTGATGCTTCAACAACATCTTAGTTGACCTTCAGTAGGGGTATAACCCATAGCTTGCCTCTGAGATATTCAAAGGTAGCTTTAGGCAATGCCTTAGTGAATATGTCTACCAATTGCTCCTTACTAGATACATGCTCCATCCTGATTGTCTTTTCCTACACTCTCTTAGAAAATGATACTTCAATTCAATAGGCTTTGTTCTAGCATGCAATATCAGATTCTTTTAAATACTTAATGCACTTGTATTATCACAATATATGATCACCAGTTCTGTCATAGTCTCCTTGAATCCTTCCAATACATGTATCATCCATATTGATTGAGTATAGTTCATGGATGCAACCACATACTCTTCTTCTGCTGTAGACTGAGAAATGCAACTTTGTTTCTTACTGGTCCAAGATATGAGTCTTCCTCCTAGAAAGAGTGTGCCACTAGTTGTGCTCTTCCGGTCATCTACATTACCTTCCCAATCAACATCTGCGAACACCTTCAAAGAGAAGTTACCTTTGTATGGATACCATAATCCATAATCAATAGTTCCTTTTAGATACCTGAAAAATTCTCTTTACTACAACCATATGACTATCTTTATGATTGCTCTGAAATCTTGACACTATACAAACTACATGAGCAATGTTCGGTCTTCTATGAACAACATAGTGTAGTGTTCTAATCATGGATCTATACTCAGTCTTATTCACTAGATCCGAATCATCTTCTTTTGATAATCTGCAACCAACAATCATAGGGGTTCCAACTGTTTTATAATCTTCCATTCCAAAAGTTTTCAATACCTCCTTCACATACTTGGACTGACTGATAAAGATACCACCTTTCATCTGATGTACCTACAAACCATTGAAAAATTTAATCTCCCCTATCAGAGACATATCAAACTCCTTTTTCATTTCTTCTGAAATAGATAAACTCATGTCATCATTTCCTCCAAATATGATATCATCAACAAATACTTCTGCAATGAATAACTTATCTCCTTTTGTCTTCAGGTAGATATTGTTTTCCCTGCTGGTTCTCTGAAATCCAATATTTATAAGGTGTGAATGAAGTCTTTCAAACCATGTCCTCAGAGCTTTCTTTAATTCGTATAAAGATTTATGCAGTTTGCATACCATATCCTTGTCTTCAGTCAATGCAAACCCATCCAGTTGTTCTATGTAAATTTCTTCTTCTAGAATCCCATTAAAAAATGAAGACTTAACGTCCAACTGGTAAACCTTGAATCCCTTGAATGCAGCAAATGCAAGTAGCATCCTAACTCCTTCAAGTCTAGAAACCGGTGCAAAGGTCTCTCCACAATCCTCACCTTCTTCTTGTGCATATCCTTTGCAAACTAGTCTAGCCTTGTTCCTTACCACTTCAACATCTTCATTCAACTTGTTTCTAAACACCCACTTAGTAGCAATCACATTTTTATCAGCTGGTTTGGGGACAAGTGACCAAGTGTTGTTCTTCTTTATTTGATCAAGCTCTTCATTCATAGCCTTTATCCAATCATCATCCTTAAGAGCTTCCCTCATTGTCTTCGGTTCAACTATGAAAATTAGAAAAGCACTTTCTCTGATCTTTCTTCTTGTTTGTACTCCAACATTCCTATCTCCAATTATCTGATTTGCTGAGTGATTCAACTTTACATATCTAGGTATAACTGGTTCCAGTATAGAAGTCTCTTCTTGTTCTTATTCTTCATCTTTATCTTCATCTTTATCTATTGAGGGATTTTTTATTCATGATGACTCTATGATTTAAGACATGATGATGTTTATGAGAATTCAAGCATGAGGGCATATTGATCATATTAGGGTTTAATGCTTATGATTTATTGATGATTATATGTGAGATGATGTATTACGATTATGATGGATCATGATGTACTAACATATGTTTCAGGTGATTCTATTGGAGGATTGATAATGATTAGTAATGCTATTGTTAGATGTATATATGAATATATCTATTTTGCAAATGTTTTGTGTTTTGGGTTGATGCAGGTGTTGTAGTGCCCCTCCATGATTTTTACTCTATGATGGTTATGATAGATGTTGATGGACTCTTCTTGTGTCTTGATACTTCTTGTTTCATGCTTTTCTCTTTCATATTTTGAGATACTTCTACATATCATTAGTGGATATATTATGGTATTCATGATGATGTTTCTAAATTTAGGGCTACTAAATGATGTTAGGGTTTACTATTTGATGGACTTAATGATAATGAATTTCTTAGATGATATGGTTTATGGTTACTATTTATGATGTTATATCTTGTGCTAACCCTAAGCTTGATAGTGTCATTAAATGATGGTTGTTTGATTATGTTATGTCTATGTTTATGATGTGTTACTATTTGCAAGTGTGTAAGGGATGATATCACATCACTCATCATGAGAAGGATGCGATGTTATACTTTCCTTCACCTGACTATGATGAATTGTTGTATATATATATGCATATGTCTAACTAATGTTTATGTTGTGCAAGGTGTAGGTACTAGACACGACTCCACCTAGTTCCACAGGTTTGAGTGTGCCTCCTTTCCCAATGGTAGTTGAACAGAGGTGATACTAAGGCCCTACAACACCTAACCCTAGTCTGTGTCTTGGTTTTGAACCTTGTCTTGATTTCTTTTCCTTTGGTTTAATCTCCATTTTGGTTATGTGGTCTTGTGGATGGTTATGTGATCTGAATTATAACTTCGGAGTACAACACCCGGTGTTTAACATTCGGTATTGATAAGTCTGAATACAAAAATGAAATTCGACCATAATTATTACAAGCCAAAAAGTGTGTTCATTCCATTTGAAAATATTTTATATACAAAGTTCATGAGATCCCATGGATCACAAAAATCCCCTTGGAATTGAAAATAAATAATATGGAATATTTATTACAGAATAAAAACCAAAAACTAAAAAAAATATCAAAAAACTATATAAAAACTTAGTCCAACTTTGAAAAGTCATAACTTTCCACTTAGAACTCAAAACTGCGAACTGCTTTCACTGTTGGAAAGATCTCCAAGAGCTCTAGTTCTATTATTTTATGGACTTGCCTATGGAAATTTCCATAAAGGACGGTCCAAAGTTTCAAGGGCTAAAAAAGTTTCTAAGACCTCCAAAAATGCCATTTACTAAAACATAGAAAATGCTGAAAAAATTATATTTTCAATATTTTCCGTCACTGCTTATTTTTTGATCATTCCTCCCCTCTTGAGAGGAAATGGTCCCCATTGCATCAACACTCTGTAACAGGTGAGGGAAATGAACCTGAATTTGATCTCGGGTAAGCTACTTACTTTGATGAGCAAACTGACCTGCTTGAACCACTCTATACAAATCAATGGTCTGTTGTTTCAAATTTTTCACAATGGCCTCCATAACCCGATCACTTCGTAATGGAGTTGTAGCTTCAAGGTTCAATTCTGTATGACGAATAGTCTTAACAACATCAACAACATCCAACAGTGAAAGAAAATAAGGTTTCAATAGTTCTACATTGAAGACATGATGAATACCCAGAAATGGGTGTAAATTGAGCTCAAATGCATTGTCACCAACTTGCTTGATGATCTTATATGGGCCATAACAAATAGGACGAAGCTTCCCATTGGGGCCTTGTAATCTCTCTTTCTGAATATGCAACCACACCTTATCCCTGATTTGAAAAGTATGGGGGGTTCAATGCTCATCATGCCTCTCCTTATATTTCTCATTGGTGTGTTCCAAAATTTCATGAACCTTCTTTCAAATAACATTCTCAAAGAAGAGTTTTGTAGTATCCTCTGAAGAAATTGTCCTTTTACAAGCCACTATTATTGCCATTTTTGAAAATCTATCTAATACAAGGTACATGCGATCATGCCCTCACCTGGTGGTAGGAAGACCAGTCATAAAATTCATAGAAACTGAGTGGTAAGGTTTTTCTAGAATAGGAAGTGGTGAATATAAACCTAGCTTGAGATTGGTAGACTTTTCAATAACACATGCTATAAAGATTGAATGTATGAAATTACATCATTCTTCATTTTTGGTCAATAAAAATATCTTTGGAGTATAGTAGTAGTCTTACTTATTCCAAAATGACCTGCAACCTTGTTGTAGTGAGCTTCCCATATCAAATTCTTACACTCTTCTTTGGGCACACATATTTGGCCAAGGTGGCAAAGAATTCCATCCTGCAAATAGAAATCATTGACATGTCTACCCTCCACAAGATGATTGTAAACATTAGCAAAGTCATTATCATGCCCATACAAATGAGACCAAGTTTTAGTTTGATGACCACATGATTCTAGCACCATACTTATAGCTGCAATTGGAGGCCTACTCAAACAATCTGCTACTTTGTTAGTGCTTTCTTATGGAGAATATTGAGATGAAATTGTTGAAGATAGGCTGACCATCTTTGGTGTCTATCATTCTGCAACTTTCCTTGTGTTTTTAAAAATTGAAGATGCTTGTGATCTGTGTGGATGACAATTTCCTTTCCCAAAATATAATTTTTCCATTGTTTACAAGCTTGAACAATGGCATGTAGCTCCTTGTCGTAGGAGGGATATTAGTGTAGGATTACCTTGCAAGATTTGAAAACCATTTGAGCAATGAATAATTTTAGAGGTGTTTGTAGGTTCCTTGAATGTTTTTGAGTTGTAATAAGGTCTTCCAAGACCATTCATTTTTTTTTGATTAGCCATGTAAGGGTTTGGTGCCATTTTGTAGTGTGAACTTCTTAGGACCTATTTAGTCAACCATGGTCAAATGACATCCAAAATTCCTAAATGAGGAAAAGAATGTATTTTTCTCCTATGTGGCTGATTTTTAAGGTTTATGATGTGTCCTAATAGGTTACATAGGCAAATGCCATAGATTGTCAAGTTTTGTGCAAAGTTGTCAAGTTTGGATGATAACTTTTGTTGTCAATTTGTAACTAATCTCCCTCCAATAGCTACCTAATTCAAATTGTAATTGGAATCAGTTGAGGAGATTGGAGAGACCTTTCTTAAGGCCTTGTAGGTCAAGAATGATTGATTGATGAAGTTTTAGATGTAAGACAATGATCAAATTCAATAAGCACTCAAAAATTTACATAAATTCATTTTAATAGTTCCATGTACGGTCATTGTACAGACTCCATGTGTAGGATAAATAATTTATTTGTATAGGCTTTTGTATTGATGTTCATTTGATTTTGATTTGGCAGGAAAATACTAAGTAATAAGCGAGAAATCTACATTTTTGTGAAAGGTGGTATGAAAACCCTCTAAAACCAGGGTTTTCGAGGAAATTCTTTCTTAACCCCTCATTCCTCTGGCCAAATTGTCTCAAAATATGGGGAATGTTATGGGAGACAATTTATTTTAATATTTCCAAGGTTTCTGAGTGGGCCATTGAACTAATGGATTTTGGGATCAAGCCCTAGGCTAAGCATCCTCATGTGACCAATCGATTTTGATTGTTAAAAAACGTGCAAAGGTAAAACCAATAGTGGTGGACCCTATATAGTGGTGGATTTTGTGTTTTGGTATGCTTTCAGACCTTTCCCATCCATTGGTGTCATTATATCAAGCCATTGGTGTGTGGTTGCTTTGTAAAAGTGGCCTAAAAGTCCTATTAGGCCTCACGTAGCAGCAACGTTTGACTTGATCAATGCAAGAGTTGGGGAATGAGTTTTGGAAGTGTTTTGTGTCACCAAAAGAGGCATAAAAAAGTGTCAAGGTTTTGGGGTATCATTAGGAGAATTTCAAAGTTTTTCCTTTTAAGGCTCAAACCAGGGCTACACGAAATATGTGTCTTGTAGAGGGCAAGTCACCTTGATTGAACTTGTACAAACAAAGGGTGTTGTCTTGGTTGTGTTCAATGTATGTAGGGTTGGAAAAGAGGTTCTATAGGGTCCATACCTACTCTGCTATGCAATTGTGGATATGTTATAATCCAAGTTGGTCATAGGTGACTATAGGAGAGTTAGTATCAAGGAGAGACTTGATGTGAGAAGTTGTATCTCTATGAGTTGTTTAGGGATCAAAATGGGCTCCACTAAATAAAGGGGAGTGTAGAGGCATCCTGACATGTTGTTAACATGAGTGTCCTAGCATTTTGTTGATAGGAATGTTGAAACCTTAATTGAGGGTCTTGTAGAGTGATTTTGTGTGAGAAGCCTTTGTTCCTTGGGGCTCTACATCAAATATTTACACACTGTATCGGATAAGATCTCACTATGGTAAGAAAATCGATGGCCATGTGGCATGAGGAATTCTCCTAGAGCATACTTAGATACATCAATTTGTGTTTCAAATGGCTGTTGTAAGTCAGGAAGAGATAAAATTGGTGTAGAACATAACCTTTGTTTTAACTCCTTGGATGCTTGTTGATGAGCACCTGTCAACTTGAATTTTGCTTGCACTCCTCCTCACAATGACTGATTTAAAGGCCAAGATAGATGTGAAATCCAAACACAAATCTATGATAAAAATTTGGTAGCCCAAGGAAGCTACATAACTCTGTGAGATTTCTAGGAGTAGGCCAATCCTTAATCACTTGTATTTTCTTAGGATTAACATGAACACCCTCATTATTAATGAATTATCCCAAATATTTAATGCTCTGCATACCAAAGGAACATTTTTCTTTATTTACATAAAGTCCATGATCTTGTAGAGTTTAAAGGACTTGTTCTACATGTTGCATATGCTCCTCCCAAGTTTTGTTGAAAATGAGTATGTCATCTAGGTATACCACTACAAAAGAATCAGTGAATGGCCTAAGTACATTGTTCATCATCCTCATGAATGTGGTTGGTGCATTTGTTAGGCCAAAAGGCATCACTAATCATTCAAACAAACCCTCCTTAGATTTAAAAGCAGTCTTCTACACATCTGCTAGATCAATTGGTACTTGATGGTACCCATATTTCAAATCAATTTTAGTGAAATTTGGCTCCTCTAAGCTAGTCCAAAAGATCATCTATCTGAGGGATTGGATATCTATTTTTTATTGTGATTTTATTCAATGCTTGATAATCAATACAAAGTCTCTACATTCCATCCTTTTTCTTTTCCAGAACAATTGGGTTGCCACAAGGTGATGCACTTGGACAAATATGTACTTGCTGAATTTATTCTTGTATCTGCCTTTTAATTATGCACTTGGATGAATACATTGGTTTATTAGGCAATGGAGTTCCTGGTATCAAATCAATAGAGTGTCTAACTTGGCAATGTGAGGGTACCCCAGTTGGCAACTTAACTAAAGTCTGATAATTGTCAAAATCTGATCCATTGATCTTTGTTGCTGCGTTGTGGTGTTCACAGTGGCATGGGAATTATATAGTGGTATTCTTTCTTCCTTACAAAAAATCATCAATAATACAAATGTTCCAGTTTGGGCAATAAATCTTCTACATTTCTCAGGACTAATCAAAGATGCAGAATGTGTAGGACTTACCTCTGGCATCTGATACTTCTGTCTAGCCAATTTGATTGTCACACTACGTGGTCTAGACTCATATACACCATGATGCTGATACATGTATGGTTTTCCTAGTGACACATCACAAACATCGAGATGGGCTACATCACAAATTACCTCATCTTTGAAAAGCTTGATAGAATATGGAAGACAAAATTGTTGATTTACTTGAATATATCACCCTTGACTCACCCATCCCATGGGGTAGGGTTGTGGGTGTGTTGTTGTTTTCAAATTTAACCTTTTAATAGTCTCAACCGATATTACATTCTTTTTTAAAGCAGTCATCGATGATGAGGGACCTCAAAGAGATCAATCTAGACTGGTCAGCAAGAGTAAACACAACGGGAACATGAAGATATGATGGAGGCAATGGAGAACAGATTGATTTAATGCATGAAAATAGATTATATCCAACCTGTAACAACCGAGTTACAACATACCAACTCACATGCCTGGTAGAATAGGTGACAATCGGGGCCTTGAATCTTATAATCTATCTTCTACGCACAGTCTAGCTACCCGATTCTTTGATTGATTACATTCGAATGCATAATTATAAATATATATATTGATCAAAAGGACCGAGTCACCCCAAAAGAGATCAAAACCTGAAGAACAAGACCCAATGTGCAAAATAAACAAGCTCGGTCTCCATAAGAGATTCCTCCGGAAAAATCCAAAGGATGAAACATAGATTGTGGGAAAAGGTCGGCCACATGGCAAGGAACATCAGAATCAATGCCCAAGGCTCCACAAGCTTTGGAATAGGTTTCGGTAGATCACCAAAATAGGTCTTAGGAAATTGGTAACAAAGGAACAACCGGTAACAAGAAATTGTCATGGAAACCGGTAACAAGAAATTGTCATGGAAACCAGTAGTGATATCTTGTCGGAAAATGATCCAAGTGTGATGCAGTCTAGAAGAAAGAAAGATGATGAAGTCTTCAAGTAGAATCCAACTCCACAGGATCCGGTGATCCAAAACCAAGACACATAGATAGGAAAATTGAAACTACAAATAGAATACAAACATAAAGGAAAATGATTTTGGTTGATGCAAGATTGCTGTGAACCAAGGATGCTCCTGCATCAGACATTTGGGGTTATTGAAAAAGTGAGCCTCTCACTTTGCTGGGGTTAGAGGGAAACCAAGGTGGTCTACCTCTGCTTGATAAATCCAAGATGAATCTTCAATTGGCCTGTCCTTCCACTTCACAAGATATTCTTTGTACTCACTGCTCTGGGTAGTATGCCCAATCCTAGTGTCCAAAATCTCTTCAATCTGATCCGGTTCCTTCCGGGGTAACTATTTCTCCAGGTCTGCAACATTGTTCTCACTTAATTCTAGTTCATGGTACTCACGAATATCTGCAATGTTGAATATAGGTGAAATACTTAGACTATCTGGTAACTCCACTTTATATGCATTTAAAAAACTGAACTTCTTCAAAATCCTATAAGGTCCAAACTTCTTCATCTGCAACTTGTTATAAGTTCCAACTGGGAATCTCTCTTTTCTCAAATATACCATCACTTCATCGCCAACTTTAAATTCCTTATGTGTTATTTTCATCTTCCTTCTCCTTATACTTGTTGTTCATGTCTTCCAAATGTTCCTTAACTTGAATATGCAATGCTACCATGTGATCTGCAAAGTCTTCCGCTTCCAAACTCCTCCAGTCTTCATTGCTAATGTCTCTCAATTCTGATATCCCTCTAGGATGCACTCCAGTAACAATCTCAAAAGGTGTTCTTCCGGCACTTCTATTCATTGAATTGTTGTAGGCAAACTCTGCTTGTGCAAGGATTAAATCTCAACTTCCAGTTTTATCTCCCACTAAACATCTCAACAAATTTCCCAAACTCTGGTTAACTTCTATCTATCCATCAGTCTGTGGATGAAAAGTAGAACTAAACCTCAAATCTTTCTTCATCTTCTTCCAAAGTGTTCTCCAAAAATAGCCAACAGACTTAGTGTCTCTGTCTAAAACTATACTCTTAAGTAATCCATGCAATCTCACCACTTCCTTGAAAAATAGGTCCACTACATGCAATGTATCTAATGTCTTCTTACAAGGTATGAAATGAGACATCTTTGAGAATATATCAACTACCAAAAATATTGAATCATTCCCTCTCGGTGTCTTAAGCAATCCAAGAACAAAATCCATGCTTATATCCTCCCAAGGTCTTATCGGTACTGTCTAAGGTTTATACAATCCCACATTCTGACTACTACCTTTTGCAACTTGACAGACTCTACAACTTTGCACATATCTCTTAACATCCTTATGAATCTGGGGCCAAAAGTATTTCTCACTCACCAATGCTACTTTCTTGTCAATGCCAAAATGTCCAGCTAATCCTCCACTGTTTTTCTTCTTTATCAGATTCTCCCTCATAGAACTCTTAGGTATGCACAACTGAACTCCTCTGAATAACATCATTCATCTTGTATGGACATCCGCAATCCATTCAAATATCTTGCAACTTGTTCAACTTCATCATCAACATGTCCAGATCTTATATTCAATTGTAAAATGCTTTGGTGTACTCCTTCACACTAGATTCCTTTTGTCTCAAATTCTGCAACTTCCGGAACAGATCCACTTGATAATTCACCATCACAAAATTTGACTTCAACTTAGCAATCATCTGATCCAATGTCTTAATCTTATCTTTACCTCTTCTCTATCTATCAACTTGCAAATTCTCCTACCAAAGAGATACATGACCTTTCAACTGGGTACATGCATATTTCACCTTCCTCTCTTCTGCAGTGTTTTCAAAATTGAAATACTTCTCCATCTCCAATATCCAATCCATCAACTCATCCGAATATAGCTTCCCATCATATTCTAGTGGGGTGAAATGAGGTTTAGTATTTTCCCTACTCAAAACCCTCAAAAACCTTTCCTCATCCGGATCAACCACCAGTAGGTTTGCTTGTTCTCCCAGGACTTCTTCTCCTTCATCTTCACTTACATCTTCATGTGTTGGCCGCTTCTTTGGGTTGTATCCACAACTTCTAACCAAGCTACTATTCCTTGCAACATCTCCATCACAAAAGGGTTTGCATTCCCATGTGCTCCACCATTCCTAGCTCCTCTTCGTGCCATTGTTCACGCTAGTCCTCTACAGCTGTAGGTCGGATTCGCAATCCACCACCCTACAAGAAAGTTTCAGGATACACACCTCTAGAACAAAACTTCACTCTGATACCACTTGAAGTAGTCACCAGTGAGGAGGGACCTCAAAGAGATCAATCCAGACTGGTCAACAAGAGTAAACATAGTGGAAACACGAAGATATGATGGAGGAAATGTAGAAAAAATTGATTTAATACATGAAATTCAATTACATCCAACTGGTAACAACCGAGTTACAACATACCGGCTCACAGGCTTGGTAGAATAGGTCACAACCGAGGCCTTGAATCCTATAATATATCTTCTATGCACAGTCTAGCTACCTAATTCTCTAATTGATTAAATTCTAATGTGTAATTACAAATATATATTGATCCAAAGGATCCAGTCAGCTCAAACCTAACGTGCAAAATAAACAGGGTCAACCTCCGCCAAGAGATTCCTTCGAAAAAATCCAAAGGATGAAAGATAGATTGCGGGAAAAGGTTGGCCACACGCCAAGGAATATCAGAATCAACACCCAAGGCTCCATAATATTCAAAATAGGTTTCGGTAGCTCACAAGAATAGGTCGCAGGCAACTGGTAACAAAGGAACAACCGGTAACAAGAAACTGTCATGGAAACCAGTGGCGATATCTTGCCAGAAAATGATCCAAGTGTGATGTGGTCTGGAAGCAAGAAATATGATCAAGTCTTCAAGTAGAATCTAACTCCACAGGATCCGGTGAGCCAAAACTGGGACACATAAAAATAAAAACTGAAACTGCAAACAAAAAACAAACAGAAAGGAAAATATTTTTGGTTGATACAAGATTGCTGTGAACCCGGGATGCAACTGCATCATTTTTGCTTCTGCTATCAACAATAAAGTATAGGGCCTTTCCTCCAACCAACATTTATGAATGGAACAATCTTTCCTCATCCTCCCGAGGCAATATTTTTGCAGTAGGTACTGTAGCATATGGGTCAACCTCAATGATATGTTCATTATCTTTTTCTTTTCAAGAATTTTTCAGCTCAGGTTCCACATTGTCTTCATGTGTTTCCATCATTAATTTTTTTATAGTTTTGCAATATTTTGTATTATGAGAAGGACTTTTATGGACTTCACACTACATACTTGTATCTTGTTGTGTTTTTTCATACCCCATATTTTCTTTGTTGGCAAACTAGAAAATAACTCTTTGGCTATTTTTTTCCTTGCAGGTTTGCTACTTTCGCCTTTCCATTTGTTGTTCGTAAAATTATCCCTCCTTCCTTTTTGCTTTAATTTATCCTAAATCTTTGAAGCAAACTTGAAGGCACTAGATAAAGTCTCCATGTTTAGAAAGTCCATCTCAATTTATATATACCTATGAAGCCCACTTTGTTATTTCAGAACTATGTGTTTCTCAAAATCCTTGATGCCAAGTTTTGCTGATAGGGAATGAAATGTGTTAGTATATTCCTGAACTGATTGATCCTTTTTCTATCAAAGCAATTACCATTGCATATACTTCTGTTTTTAGGTATCTTCAGGAAAATATTCTTCCTTTATGTGTTCCACAAATTCCCCTCATGTAGGTTTTTGATCAAAATTTATGCCAAATTCATCCTCGACTTGTACTCCCTTGGATGATGTTTTATCTTCCCATCAATGCTTCACATGATTCTCAACTTTGAGGGCAAAAGTAATTTTAGCGTCTGAGAATTGATAGACATAAAAATATTGCTTTAATTTCAATATCCAAACATCAACAACTTCTGCATCAATTTTTTCCTTGAAAGGTAGGAATATAAAAATTCACCTGCACCTTGAATGGAGTATATCCGTCAAATGGTGGGTTTTCTTGTGACTCGCGATTTTCCAGCATCCATTTGAATTGTTCCATCATTTCTTCATGTTGTTTCTTTAATGCATCGTCAACCAATGTTTTGATTGTGTCATTTGAACCATCACTTTGAATTTAGACATACGTGATCATGTGCATCTTAAAGGAAGGTAATCTAAAGGATCTTTTCTTTCCAATGCAAGCCTTTGATATGCTGACTGTGAATGATGTGACACATAGGAGCGAAAAAGCTCTGATACCACTGATCTACATTATAACTTTAGAGTACAACACCTGGTGTTTAACCTGTGGTATTGACAATTCTGAATACAAAAACAAAATTTGGCCGGAATTATTGCAAGCCAAAAAGTGCATTCATTCCATTAAAAAATCTTCTATATACAAAGTTCGTGAGATCCCAAAGGTCACCAAAATCCCCTTGGAATTGAAAATGAACAATCTAGAATGTTTATTAACCAAAGACTAGCAAAAATATCAAAAAACTATATAAAAACTTAGTCCAACTTTGAAAAGTCATAACTTTTCACTTAGAACTCGAAACTGCGAACCATTTTCATCGCTGAAAAGATCTCCAAGAGCTCTAGTTCCAATCCTTTATGGAATTGCCTATGGAAATGTCCATAAAGGACTGTCCAAAGTTTCGAGGGCTAAAAATGCTCTGAAGATCTCCAAAAATGCCATTTACTAAAACATAGAAAATACTGAAAAATTATATTTTTGATATTTTCCATCACAGCTTGTTTTTTGATCATTATGCGAGTAATTGTCCTTTATCCCTTTAATTCTATTTTATTTAATTAGAATTCTTAATGATTTATTATGGTATATGGATAAATATTATTAATATTAATATTAATTTATAAATTAAATGTCTATTGAGGATTTATTGGTGGCAATTAATAATTATATGCAAAATATATTCTTAGAGGGATAATATGCTATAAATGTATTATTAGTATAGGGTATGTGTAAGATCATGAGGGGCCAAAAAGTGATGATATTCTGACTAAAGTCCTAATTGATAGGTTGATTGAAAAATATTTATAACTTTCAAACGGTATACATTTTTTGAATCTGAAACATGTGTCACATTCTATGCTTTGTATACTATAGGATAAAAAAAATTGAATCTCATAATTTTTTGACCAAGTTATGGTGGTCAGACATACGCGTTTTTATATTTAAAAAAAATTGTAGTAAGAAAATCATAATTAATTAATTATTTAAAAAAAATAAAAATAAAAATGTATCACATCCATACATGAGTCTTCTACTTATATAAAGAATCTTATAAAAAAATATTATGATTTGATTGTGGTTAGGGTGGTTAGACAAATACCTGCTTCTTATCCTTTTCTTCAAATTTTAGTACTACTGCATTGAAATTTCAATTTTTTGTCAAATAGATTTTATTTCTTTTAGAAAACAACTAGTAGCTTAGAAACTACATTCAATCTTCTACAAATTCTATTCTTACATATTTTTTAAATAATGTTAGAAACTTATTCAAATTTTTACATCAAGTTGCCTAACTTTGTTTTTCTGATTTTCATTGCCACTTAAGGGCCTGTTTGGCTCACCATGATCCTTCACATACTCTATAAGCTTGGTTTATATGAATTTATGATTAGTTGTGATTGGTTGGGAAGTTTTGTTGTTTCCCATACAAATGCCGAATCCCATTTTTGGGAATGGTTTTGTGCTAGAAATAATATGTTTTTATTGTGTATGGATGCTGGAGAATTCTTGAATGATTATTGGAAAAGTTTGGAGTTTGAGAGGAGATTTGTGTGTGGCATTGGAGAGCAATATTTGCATTGAAGTGAAGGGGGTTTTGGAGAGAATCTTTGTTAATATTTGGGAGAGGGTTTTGTGTGGCTTTTTGGAGATTAGTTTCTATGATTTTTGTGACTTGAATGCTTGCTTTATTGGCTAAAAGTGTTGTTCATGTGGAGTTGAACGTGCAGGGGTTGGCCTATCATCTTTCTTGTCCATTTTCTTCTACTTGCAGGTTGGAATTCTTGTAATGATTAATTTTTATGCATAAAAATTATTAATGGATTTGAAAGGACTATATTCTCTATGTTTTCAATACCATGTTTCATTCTAAAATTTAAATGCATTCATTGCTATTTGTTTGATTGAAGAATGAAGTATGTGTTCTCTATGTAGTGTTTTTCTGGATTGTTTTAGTGCTTGGTTTTGTACAGATTTATTATTTGTCTTGGGGGTGATCAAAAGGAATTTATGGAAATGGGATTCACCCCTCTCAAATGGGTTTTAGTCATATTTTTCTTTTGGGTTGGTTTGTTTGTCAAATCCTAAGCTCGAAGTCATCCCTAGTTAGGCTTCTTGATTTAGTTTTTGGGACCCATGTCAATGCGGGTCAGTCCAAGGGCTTGTTCTTGGGTTTGTAACTTCTTATATTCATTTTTTAGAGGCTATATAAGTGTTTTAAAATATATCCATGTTTCTCCTTTCAGTTCTATGCATTCATTCATTATGGTTTGTTGATTTTGCATTCATGAAGGTGTCCTGAGTGCATTTGGATAAAATAATGTTATGTGGTTTAGAAAGTGAATTATGGCTCGCATCTTGATATATAAACAATGTGATGTGAATTATATGGCCCTATTTATGTATGGATAATTAGTTTTGGGTTGGTGATCATAGACCAATCCCATGCTTTGATGATTATGAATAAGTGGATTCAGGACTTAACCCTTTTTGTTGATTGGGGTATTATGGAAGTTTTGTTTAAATTTATGAGATAGATTGTGATGTATCATTATATTTATGTCATATGTGTATGAGGTTGTTTATATATTTTTTTTGTACCCATAGGTTAGTGGTGTCTAGGTGCAAGTTAGAGGGGAGTGGCTTCCAAGTGGGTGTCGGGGCCCAAAGTGGCTACCAGGATCACTCATTGGAAGTTTCTTTAATCAAGTGATAAAATTAATTTAAATGAATTAAGGGGTGGGTATAACACACATTAATAAGATAATTAGTGGCACCCCATTCAAGCCTTGTGTGCTCGCATAGACAAAGGATGAGATCTCATGGCTTCGAGTGCTCGTTTAGACTCAGGATGAGATTGCGTAGGTTTGTATTGCAGATCAACTTACTTACCTCCATGGAAGGATTGTTTGGTTCCACATGTGCAGTGAAATGAGTGCTGAGGTTTGGAGTTTGGAAAGGGTTATATTGTCAGGATCATTCATGTTGATGCCATGTGATGGCACTCTTCCCTAGTTGTAGCCCAGGACCCTATCCTATGTGGTGTTGTGCAGAAGCCTCTGGTAGTCTATGTTATGTATTGTTCTAGTCCCTGTGTTTGTTGCGTGCACGTGTTCATTGAATTTCCATGGATGTGTTAGTGTCAGCCTTAGTGGTATGTTTGGTGTGTGGGGCCTTATGTCATCCTCTAGAGCATGAGGGGTGGGGTGGACCTTTTGGTTCCACATGGTCGAGTGGTTGATGCTTTCATCCATTGGGAATCTTGGTGTTATGTTTGTGACTTCATGGATGGATTATGTCTTCTTCAAATGCAAGAGTTTTGGAATCACGATGTAGTAGTATTCTCTTATGTAATGCTTCATTCATGTATCTATAATAGATTTACATTTATATTCATTATGTTATATTAACACTCTCTTTGAGAGGAAGATGTAATGTAAATTTAATGTAATGATGTTAATTATGCGATTGTTTTATGAGTTTAGATAGTACGATGTTGGTATCATCTGTCCTTTATGAATTATTAGATTCTTAGTGAGTAGATGTTAGTTGTGTTGTATAAATGACTTGTCATGATTATTATATCATCTATTAAGTTTAGTTGTTATAGTTATATGATGATGTGGAAAGTAATCTTAGGAACATTTGGATTTGAGATTAAAATGAACATAGTTCCTAGAATAAATTATGTTACTTAGCTCTTATATGATATCATTTCTAAGTTAAGTTTCATTTATTTATGTTTAAGAATTATGTTATACAATGGTTAGATTAGATTTTATTCGTATGCCTTAGTATGTGATAGTGTTGCCTTGGAGTGACGTTAGGGGACCTTAGAGGATAGAGGTGTTATTGCTTATGCTTCTGCTCATGCTTAGATAAGTTGTTCTCATGTCTAATATTATTTTGTTCATTATCATAGTTTAATGAGTTAATGTATCTCTCTTTTTAAGAAAAAAAAGTGTTTACCTCCTTGAGGTTAGTTAGTTGTTGTGTTGTCCTTTGGGGTTCCTTAGCGAGGCATTACAAGTACCATGCATTAACTCCACCTAGTTTCTCAGGTCTAAACATGCCTAAACAATCCCTGATGGTGGTACAAAGAGGTAGCATTAAGGCCCAAGTGACCTAATCCTAGTTATCATCTTGATCTAGGATGATAACCTTGGTTTTGAGTTTACCTTCTCGGGTTGCCATGAAGGCAATTTCTATATCCCTAAGTCAGTAAGCTTTGGTTGTGTGGTGTTTGATGTTTTAATTTTGGTAATGTTTATTTACATTTATGCCTTATATCATTAATAATATTTATGTTGTTGGTAATATTATTAATGGTATAATGTTTTCCATCCTTATTCCTATTATTATTATTATTAATATTGTTTTTTTAATTTTAACCCTTTAATGTGGTATAGTGTTGGTATCGACTAATCCTATGTGGATGGATGATTTATCATATCTTATGCTAAAAGGTTATCATAGGAACATTTGATTTGGTGTTTAAAATGAACTAGTGATATATATTCATGTTTTATGTAATGTTACCATTATCTCGATCACATTTTATGTATCATAGGTCTTTTTTAGGACTGTTACATAGTAGTGACTTTAGGGAACCTGTAAGAGGAGTTAGTTTCTTTGTATGTTTATCTTTTGCTTGTGCATATGTAATGGTTAATCTCGTGACAAGTTTATCGATGTGATGAATTATGTTTTTAATTTTTTTTTTCTATGTTATTTTTGTTAGTTAGTTGTTAGTCCTTTGGGGTTCTTTAGCAGGGTGTTACACCCCTAATAAGATGATATAGTCTACAATATTGAGGGATCCTCTCAGAAGAATTCAAAATGTTATATATTAATGTTGAACAATATTTATTCCTTGTGGAAGAAGGTGAAATACAAATAGGTGCAAGAAATCTTCCCTATTGGTATGTGGTATTTGATAATATTGTTGGAGTTAAATTTTGGTGACATTGTCAACCACTATTTCCCCCTAGATAAATTACAAAGGAGTGCAAGGGGGTAGAGCCCCTCTTGTGAGACTTGGGGGGCCTATCCCCTAGAGAAGGCTTGAGGGTGAAGCCCATGATAGGGGTTTAGGGGTAATGCTCCTAATGGAGCTACTAGGGTCAGTGCCCCGGCTGAAGACTGGAGGTAATGCCCTCGAAGAAAAAATTGCCCACTAATAAATAAAGGATTTGGCTATTGTTTTGGCATGTAAATTGGACTTTGTAAACCATCAAAAATTAATAATAAATAAGTGGCTATGAAATGTGAAATTATCATATAGTAATTTTCTCTTTGTAGGATAATAAAAGATAGTGCATGACTGTTTATCCGTGGATGTAACCTACATTGGGTGAACCATGCTAAATCTATGTGTTATTGTGAATTATTATATTTGACTCTTTTATTATACATTATATTTAATATCAGTATTGTGCTAGTTTGCCTAAACCCTAACAATTTGTATCAAAGTTGTGTATTTTAGTCATTTGGTAGGAGATTCCAGATTAAACTAGGATAAATGATTGAAGAAGGCAAGTTTAAGGTTGGAGAGTTCAACAACCAAAACTATTAGCTATGGAAGATGCAAATGGAAAATTATCTATATTAGAAAGATATTTTGTTATCGTAGGGTGAAAAAGAAAAGAATTCAATGAATATGATAGATCCACAATGGGAGGTCTTGATACAAAGGCACTAAGAACAATATGGTTGTACCAATATAGAAAAAAACAACAATGGTGGATCTAATGTTGACATTGAAAAAATTGTATAAAAAATCCTCAACCTCCAATAAGGTGTTTCTTTTGAAACATTAATTTAATATGAAGATGCTAGAAGGTGAGTTTTTTGTTGATCATTTAAATGAGTTTAACGTGGTCACTAGTCAGTTAACTTCTATAAAAGTAACCTTTGATGATGATGTTAGGGCTCTCTGTTGGTATTTTGGATATGTTGATATGGTTTTGTCATTGATGTCAACACTTGTCAACAGTTGTCAACCTTATCAGCACTTGGAGATCTTTGGTTATGTTCACCGGCAAGTCAAGTGACTTATGCACAATCACCGGTATTTGGTTCACCGATAGATTATATTGTTCACCGACACTTGGAATGACTTGGAGACTACCTGGTTATGTCGAAGACATTATTTGATCACTTGATTTTGGCAATTTGGTTATTGATCTATTCAGGTTTGCATATTTTTTGTTACCGACAAATAGGTCCAGGTTATGCACCGGCAAGCATATCTATTCCAGATCAGCACGACACGTTATGGAGATGATTTATTATTATTGTAAATGCATTGAGCCGACTTGATGTATCACTTATTGATTTATTTGTAATTATTGTAATATCTTTTAGTGAGCCGACCTATTCATTTGGTCTTAGCTTTCGGTATAAATGTAAGATCTCATTTGTGAGATTGATATGCGATTGGAAAAAGAATTGTAATAGGATATATGCGAAAATAAGAAGAACTATACATGCAGACATCATTTGAAGGTTGAAGGAAGGTTTTGAGGAAGATAATCAGAACTAAACTGGTACTGAATCCAACATATGAAGATGCTATTTTGTGTAGTACATTATCATTGGATTTAACCATCCAATTGTAGTCAGTGTGACTCCCATTTTGTGTTTGAGCAATGAGCTCTGGGCAATTGGCCTTTCTACATGTGCAGACTCCATATTGTACACACATACTATCTGCAGTAGTATCATTTGATTGTGGGTAAGGCTTCCTGCCGTGGTTTTTCCCCTTACAGGGTTTCCACGTACAAATATTTGTGTTATGTGTTGTGGATGTTACCGTCTTTCTGTTTCATGCATTAATCTTTATCGGTACTGCAATTAACTGTTAAAACTGTCTACCGGCATAAAGTTTGGTTTACCGGTATTAAGCATTAAGTTTTGGTTAAGTCAATTTTGGTTGAATTTATTGGACAATTGATTCACCCCCCCCCCTCCCCCTCAGTTGTCTCTGAGACCTAACACTCTCTTGATTTTGTGCTTATTAGTAGAAAGTTGGAATATCTTGGTCATGGTTGTAAGTAATTTTATCTAGTTCAAACACTTTAAAGTTTGATGATGTTGTTGGTGTTGTCGTTAGCAAGGAAATGGGATGGAAAAGCATAAATAAAACATTTGGTAACTCTTTGACTATTGAAAATAGGAGAAAATAGAGGGAAAGAGGAAAGAGCCCAACAAACTATGAGAAATGTATGAAGGCTAGATCCAACTCTAGATTAAGGTTGGAGTGTTGGCAATGTGGGAAGAAAGGACACCTAAAGAAAGATTGTCGGTCTCAAAAAGAAAAGAAAAGGAAATGAACTCTTTGATAAAAAACCAGATTTGGGACTTAGTTCAATTGCTTGAAGGTAAAAGACAATTTCCAAACAAATGGGTTTACAAGATAAAGGAGTAACATACAAGCAAGAAAAGATATAAGGCCAAACTTGTAGTAAAAGGTTTCACATAGAAAAAAGGTATTGATTTTGATGAAACATTTTTTCTTATTGTTAAAATGACTTCAATTAGAACTATTCCAAGACTTGTGGCTACAAAAGATGTGTATCTTGAACAATTATATGTAAAAAAAAGCTTTTCTACATGGAGATTTAGAGGAAGAGATGTATCTATAACAACCACAAAGATTTGAGGTCAAAGGTAAGGATGACATAGTCTATAGGTTACATAAGATCTTGTATGGCTTAAAGCAAGCACTCCAACAGTATTATTTGAAATTTGATAATTTTATGGTTGAACATGGTTACAAAATATGTCATTCTAATAATTGTGTTTATTTAAGAGATTAGATAATGGTAGTTATATTATCTTATTATTATATGTTGATAACATGAGTGTTGTTGGATCTAATATGCAACATATGAATGAACTTAATAATAAATTAGCAAAGTCATTTGGTATGAAGGATTTGGGTGCACCAAAATAAATCATTGGTATGAGAATAACTAGAGACAAAAGAAATTGTGCATTAACATTGTCTCAAAGTGATTTCATAGAGAAGGTGTTCAAAATATTTTAGATGTGTTAGTCCCCTCCCTCGCAATTTTTCTCTTTTGAGTGTTCATACTCGCGGGTTGCCTTTTGTGCCTTTACTTTCATCGGGTCGTTTGTTTTCCTTTGAACTTGAACCATTGAACTCTTTCTAAAAAGTTCAAATGATTCAAGGTTCAAAGCACATTTAGAAGAGAGTCATTCGCGGTCTTTGTCATTGTGTGAACAAGTGCACTTTTGTTTGTGGTCTTTGAAGTTTTGAACCTGTTGAACTTTTTGTTAAAAGGTTTAAGGTTAAAAATGCCTTTTGTGAGTCACGGCAATGTATTGTTATATAACGAGCGTGGGTCCATATGTTTAAGCTGATATGCAGTCTTGAACCTTGAACCAAATCTCAAGTGTTTCAAAAGGTTCAAAGTTCATGTTTAATAGTCTTTATTGTCACTCGTTCCCGATGTTGTGGTGTGTGTTGCTCACTCACTATTATATTTCTTAAATGAACTTGAACTGTTGAACTTTTTGTCAAATGGTTCAAGGTTCATGGGTTCATTTCAAAACTAACTCTAAGGCTTTTTGATGGAAATAAAAGTGGCGCGACAAGAAGGAATATTCCCTTATTCGGCAATTTAAAATTCTAAATATGGAAAGTAATCATGAATGCATCAATTACTTGTGCGGAAGTGATGGATAATTAAGAAGGTGTCATAATTTTGTCATTTCACCGTTACTTCGCACGCTTGGGTAAATCATGATGAAGTGTGTGTGGCTTTATACATATTTTCCTATCTGATTGAAGGAAATGTGTATGAATTTATTTCCATATTTGAGAAGGTTGCAGTTGCCATACTTGAGCAAATTGGAGGCGTCGAAGGTAAAACCAGCTCTGTTCTCCTGAGGAATTTCCAGTTTTCATGGTGGTAATGGGTAAGTTCAATTGATTCCTCCTAAGTTGTGTTTTTTTAAGTTATGAGGATTTATCAATATAGAAAAGGAAAATCTCTAAATTGTTGGGGTAGGATACTACCTTGTTTTTAGAATTTCTTGGTTAAGATTATAGATAGGCAGTATGAGGCCAATGCTACCAAAGCTTGGCTGGATCTCGTGTCTAGTGAGTATTTTCCCAAAATTAGAAGACACCTCCTTGGTTCATGTAGATTTAGGGGATTTTCTAGAAAGAACTAAGAACCCTCTAACCGATTCATTAATGGAGAAAATAGTTAAAAGTGGTCTTGTGGAATTTGTTGCATTCCCGCTTGTCGTACCGTGTCTGGATTTAGTAATGGCTTGCATGAACAGATATGACACAGAGAACAAATGCATCAAAACTAGTGATGGTGAAGTGCTAGTCAATATTAATAGAGAAACGGTAATGGCGGCAATGAGTATTCCGCACAAGGATGAGTATGAGGACTGGACCATTGGGAATTCATACGCCTATTTCTCAGAAAATAAGAGCCAGTACAGGAGCGTAATTGCTAGGAATTGGCTCTTGAAGATTCCGAAAAGAGGGTCACGGTTACCCAAGCCCCTGACCAGAGAGAACTTCATCACTGAGGTGCGGGATATTGTTAGACTTTTGAACAGAGTAAAGGGGAACTCACATTCCTTCTATTGGGAGGATTGGATGTACTTTTTCATTCAAGTGGTTTTATCTGGTGACAAATATCTAGATTGGTCTCAGGTAATTGTAGAGAGACTTCATGAAGGATTGAGCAATTTTGTGGGGATGTCAGGGTTTTATATGTCTTCTTATCTTTTCTACATTTTAGCTTGCACAAGGGATTGGCCTGGACTGCCTAATGAACCCTAGATTGATGGAATGAGGGTGTATAATTATTACCCCTTGCTACAACAACAGAGGCATGCCGAACAAATTTATAGGTGGAATGGAGTCTATGCGGGAAGACTTGCCTTTGAGCTGTAGGGTGATGCAAATAGGAGAACCTAAATGTAGATAGTCATTTTTGTCATGAACCTCAATTAGAAGATTACTGGGAAAACTGCAGTGATGAGTATGAGGTAAGGAAGAGACTGTGGTCCATGTTCACCTTGCAACAAATAACTACCATGAGGCTTCCAATTAATATATCTAGAGTATTAGAAGATACAGGGGAGGATGTTTTAGATCTCGAGTTTGATATAGAGGTTTAAAGGAAAGCTGATTCCAGAAATTGATTGGAACAAAAAGGAAGATGACAGTATCCAAACTGGGACTTTCAACGTTGTGAGGAGAACAGAAAGATGGTTGAGAAGCCCAAAGTTTAAGGAGGGACCTCACATGTCCTCACATGAACCAAGAATTAATTCACACATTGTGATTCAATCTTCTGTTTCTTCCACTAATGATATTGCTGATGTTGCAGGTGTTTCAAGGCCCGTTGTAGAGAAAATTCAACCTAGGAGGTCAAAGAGGTCGCCATCCGGTCTCACAGTTTCTCGAGTAACTCGGTCCAAGAGTAAAAAGAAGAGTAGGGAGCCCATCCTGAAACAGGTTGTTGTAGACTTGGACCCCAGTGAGGAGCTCGAACAAACAATGGATCCACATGATCAAGATGAGCCTGAGATGCAGGAAATGGACACAATCAAAGAAAAGGAAATCCGACAAGATCCCATGAACACCTTGGTAATTGTCACTTCACTAGACGCACAAACAACTCCACCACCTAAGGAACCTGCAAACACACCAAGATGGTTGGAAGCTGCTATTGGAAAGAAATAGAGTGTGGTGTCGGTCATAATTCCAATGGAGGACATGGTTAGCAGATGTTTGGGAAAGGCATCAAAGCCAAAGAAACTCAAAACACAGGCAATGCTTGATGTAGATGAAACAACAGGTCACTGGACGACCGAAGTATCCAAACCAATTCTAGGAAGAGATGCAGACAAGGCTACGAAGGAGGATTTTACTATGAAAAAGATAGATTTGGGGGTTGCTTCACAGGTTGTAGATGTTAGGCATTTGGAATCCTCCACGAAGAGGATAATTTCAAAAACATGGAAAGATGAAAAAGACAAAAGAGAAATGAAGCAAGTTGTTACCCAGATGGTTGAATATATCAATTCCATCCACAATCCAATGCCCCCAACCATTGTCACAGATACCGATAACATTTGACCCTAAATCTCCAGCCAACCAGAAAATGCTAGACTAGGTTCAAAGGAACATGGTAGTTACAAAGATGTTCAATAAATGGTTGGACCTTATTATACAACAAGGATCAGATTATATTATCAATCTGGTAAAAGTTTATAAAGAGGCTGAAACCGTGAGCAAGGAACTAGAATTGGAAATGGTGGCCTGGGAGAAAGAAATGATCAAGTGGGTAGCAGTCCTGGCATAGATGAACGATGTTCAGAAATATGTAGTAATGAAATTCCTGGTTGAAAAACTGGTGGAGAATTTGGATGACAATGTATTGTACGTGTCAAAGAAAAATGTGGAGTGGTGCAATTCAATCATCAAGCAAGGTCACGAAGAATCCACCAAATTTCTCAAAGGATTGACCGACTTGATCGATATGATGCAGAAAGACCTCAAGTGTATTGATATCCAACTCATGAAGGAGGGCACCAAGACAATTGAAGAGGCTGCGGACATGACCAACATTTTTCAGGAGAGGATCTAGTTCATTCAAATGACAAAATCCTTGACCACGAATGACTTCTCAAAGGTGGCAAGGACTGAATCGATGCTTATAGTCTGTTTAGATCATTTAGAGTTTCACAAGGCAAAAGTTGCACAGGTAAACATGGACAAAGAAGTATGGAAGCAGAGAATCCTACACATTGGTCTACCTTATTTTCAAGTCATCCTGAACTTCTCGGCAGTGCACCTAGAATGGCGTGGTTCTGCGGCAAAGCAAGACAGATCCGTAACCTCCTCTGCCGTGGTGGAAGCCTAGCTAATCTGAAGATGAAGTGTTAGCCTCCTAGTGGCTGTTAATTTAGTTTTCTTTTATTTTGTTTCAAACGGTTTCTTTCACTTGGATCAAAGTAAATGTAATTTGATTATGTAAAAATTATGAGCCTGGGGGCTATTTAAGCTGAAAAGCTTGTCTTTGTAAGGGTTCCAAAAACTGTGATTTTTAGGAGTAACAGATAATATTTTGGTTCACATATGAATTGTTTGGAAATACAATAGCTGATTATCAATGAAATGCTATGTTATGCCATCTTTGAATCTGCGTGTTTGAAGACTCGTAATCTTTCTTGAGAAAGTTGTTATGGGCATGATATAATTTTGTGATCAGTTATCTTTGTATTTTTCTTGAGTTCATGGTTATCATTAGTTGTTAGAAGACTCTCATTGTATTGATTTGATTGCTCCCCCTTGCCCTGTGAAGCATGAGAGAGTATCGGTCAGCCATCAGTATTGCTGAGCCTCTGTTGTGTTTTGAATTTATACAGTGAGTATGTTTGTAAATCAGAGTCTGTGAACTCTCTTTAAATATTCTTTCAGAAAATTCCCTATGTTTACAGTTTTGAAGGCGTTTATTGTGTTGATGAATGAATGTTGAAGCCTTTCAATGCTTTCTGGTAAAAAGTATTAGCATATCATTTGTATAATAAATACATTGCAAATCATACGAGGAGTTGCCCTCTAATGCAGAGGTTGAATTTTTATTAATTCATCCAATTGTTGGTAGTTTGTTTCCTTTTAAAAGGGTGAAACAGAGTCATATTTTTCTTAAAAAAGATAATTGTTAAGATTTCAAAAAAAGGGACAAATCTGTTTACCAACAAGATGCAAGATGTAAAATCATTTAGTACACCTTTTCCCAACTATTTTAAATTGATTAAGGAGACGTGTCCCAAGACACAAGAGGATATTACATACATATCCAAAGTTCCATACTCTTCAACGATTGACAACTTGATATATGTCATGGTGTGTACAAGGCCAAATATTGCACATGTAGTGGGAGTTGTGAGAAGGTATATGAACAATCTTTCAAAAGAGCATTGGAATGTAGTAAAGTGGATTCTTAGGTACTAATACTTAGACATTATGTTTTGGAGGTTCCAATGTTACTCTACAAAGATATGTTGATTCAAATATAGTGAGATAAATTGATAGCAGGAGGAGAATCAGGGTATATTTTTACTGTAGGTGGAAGAACAATTAGTTGGATTTCATGATTATAAAAGGTTGTTGCAGTTTCAACAACAAAGGAAAAGTATGTTGCTACTACAAAGGCTAGCAAGGAGATTATTTTGTCACAAATGTTTATGGAGGAATTGGGCAAGCAATAGGAGAATAGAAGGTTGTACGGTGACAATCAGTGTCATTCATCTTGAAAACAACCTAGCCCTTCACATTAAGACTAAGATTATACAACTTAGGTACCATTTCATATGATCAATTTTAGAGGATGGATAGTTGAGGTTGTAAAGGATACACACTAGCTAGAATCTTGCAAATATGTTAGCCTAGGTAGTAACTTGAGAGAAACTATTTTCTTTCCTAGTTTATATTAGCCTTCAAGAATGATAATTGTAGAAATGAGGAACAACCCAAGTCCAAGTGTGTAAATCTAGTGGGAGCTATAGAGACTAGGATATGAATCGACATGAATCAATATAGGCCAACCACAAAAACTCTAGGAAATATGATGGATCCTAATCTCAAATAATAAAGTATGCATGGATACAAGAAAAAACAAATGAATAAAATGAATATCACCTTCATGCAAACATCATGGTTATCTCCATTGTTCTTCTCAAGTTTTGTGTATTGTCGTAATGTTTCTCTAAGAATGGTGTTGTAGCACTATTATCGTAGAATGATCTCACAAACTCTCAAAGAATGGTTGTTTTGAATGATGGTTGAAGATTGATTTTATAGAATTTTGATATCAATCAATAATGGAGATCTGATAAGAAAGATTTAAGATCAATGGATGAGATTTAATGAGAAGAATATATTGTGCTATAATTAGGAGAAAACTAATTGCATGGGAAAAGCTAGATTGATTGATCAATTAAACTCAACATGAGTTTTATTTGAGAGGTGGAAGTGAAGACATAATTAGAATTAAATAATTTAACACTTATTTATTTGGGCGCAAGAGAGGAGAAAATAAATAAAATAGATTTTATATATTTTAGAAGAGATATGTTTAGAAAAATGAATAATTAAATAAATTAAAGAATTATAAGAAAGTGGAAGAAAAACCTTCCCTTGTTATTGGGATTATAAAGGTTGATCTACCTTCAAATCCACATGAGGGAATAGTTTGGAAGGAAGTGGAATATGGGTGGGTGAAGATCAATTTCGATGGGGCCTCCAAAGGCAACCTCAGAGTCAATGGTGTAGGTCATGTTGCTAGGCTGGATCACAAAGGAGTGGTTCTCAATCATAGATCACTATGTTTAGGCATTACAACAAATAATAATGTAGAACTTGGGGCATATTTTCTTGGGTAGAAGTGTGGAATATAACTAAAAGTAAATAGAGTGCATCTAGAGGATGACTCCCTCATGATGGTCAATGTAATTTGGTAGAAAACAACCCCAAATTAGAAACTTAGGAAATGGATCAAGCCTATATGGGAGTTGGCAGGAAAATTTGAAGGATTCCAAATCACCCATGTTTATTGAGAGGACAATTCTATCATGGATGAGTTGGCCAAACAGGTGATGGGGCAACTTTGACTAGCTTGGTTATCTTGGGATTGATGGGTGGCGTCAATGTGAAGTTGAATAGGTGGAGGGATTAATGTGTCATGCTTGTTTGTCAGATTGGACAAGGTCGATCTAATGGACATGTTTAGAAATCATTTCAATTTCCTACGAGTATGATTTTGATGTGTAATTTATGGGATTTTCTCATACTATATTTAGATTTGAACACTTTGAACTTGACATGGGGAATTTTTTTTGGTTTGTAGACAATGGCCACGACTATTCTGGCTCCAAAACGGACCTTTTGTACAACGTGATAGCGACGTGTTAGTCAATCGTAACCATTTATTGTAAAATCGGCGGTGTAAAATGCGCAACTAACATGCATGTTAGTCAATTCGTACTGCCATTTTGGAGCCAGAATAGACGCATCCGTAGACAATGGCCGTGGCTATTCTGGCTCCAAAATGGACCTTTCATACAACGTGATAGCTATGATTAAATGGTGGATGAAATCATGTGGCTCGCTAGTCAGTTATGTGAGTTGTGAGATGGTACATAAAGGATGGTGGCATTAAAGATATAGTTTTTTGAGGCGAGGTTTATATATCATCTATGGATATAAGATTAAAATTTTATTTTGATTTACTTTATAAAAATTGAAGATTTATATGTGTAAGGGGCTATAAATCACATGCTTTTGTGTTTTTGTGAATCACCTTGCCTGGTTATCGAGAAAAGAATTGAGATAGAGAAATGGACATGCTAGTTCGTCTGCTAAATAAGAAGAGGCAGATGGAATTTTTAGGAGAAGTAACATACAAAAGGCTAAAATGCATTTTTAAAACTAGCCATGGTATAATTATTTACATAGTAAAGTTTGTATTGGGGGAAGAATTCATGAAGACAAACCATCATAATATAGTGAATACTACTACAATATTTTGGGCCACTCTGCTAGATGCCAGGGAGACAAAGGAAATGGCAAATTCAGTATGCTAGAAGCTCATTTGGAAGCAGTTTCTGGTTAAGATAGTGGAAATCAAGGCAAGGTTGGCAGTCGGGATGCCATAATGGTTTGGGTCGTGATTTCGCACATGGTATTTTTTCTATAGAGTATAGTGAACATAGTTTATCTCTATTATTGTTGTGTTTCAATATGAACATAGTCCACCAAGACTAGGGAGCCCAACACCCTAGTCCCCCAGGACTAGGGTGTTGGGCACCCTTGTCCTCCCTAATCATCCTCAGTTTCCAGCTCAGTCCAGGCACTAGGACCAGAGCGCTCATCGCCCCGGTCCAATCAGATCAGACTCAATTTTTAGTATCAAGTGCACATCTGATTTCCATTTCTAGATTAGTACTTGTTGCATCATTTTTTCTTCTGTATCAAACTATTATTGTTGTTGCTCTAGTTACTTTCATTCATTCTATTAGCTTAGTTTGTCATTCCCTCACATTAAACTCATTTCCTTTCATATCAACAAAGAAATAAAAACCCTAAAAGTATTCCTTGATTCTCTTTCACAAGAGTTAGTCAAAGAGAATCACTCCTTTAGGTGCTTTTGTATTCCAATGTATGAATCAAAGTGGAGTTAGTTCCTAATACTACCCAATTCCATTTTCTTCCATTATAGAATAATTAAATAAAGTAAAGAATTATAAGAAAGTGGAAGAAAAACATTCCCTTGTTAATGGGGATATAAAGGTTGATCTACCTTCAAATCCACATAAGGGAATAGTCTGGAAGGAAGTGGAATATGGATGAGTGAAGATCAATTTCGGTGGGGCCTCCAAAGGCAACCTCAAAGTCAGTGGTGTAGGTTGTGTTGCTAGCGATCACAAAGGAGTGGCTCTCGATCAAAGATCAACATGTTTAGGCATGACAACAAATGCTAATGTAGAATTTAGGGCATTTTTTCTTGGGTAGAAGTGTGTAATAGACCTAAAAGTAAATAAGGTGCATCTAGAGGGCGACTCCCTCATAACGGTCAATGTGATTTGACAAAAAACAACCCCAAACTCAAAACTTAGGAAATGGATCAAGCCTATATGGGAGTTGATAGGAAAATTTAAAGGATTCAAAATCACCCATATTTATTGAGAGGGCAATTCTATCGTAGATGACTTGGCCAAATAGGTGATGGGGCAACTTTGACTAGCTTGGGATTGATGAGGTGGCATCAATGTGGTGCTGGATAGGTGGAGGGATTAATGTATCATGCTTGTTTGTCGGGTTGGACAAGGTCGATATGATAGGCATTTTTAGAAATCATCCCAATGTCCTACGAGTATGATTTTGATGTGTAACTTCAGGGATTTGCTCATACTATATTTGGATTTGAACGCTTTGGACTTGACATGGAGCATTTTTTTTTTTGGGTTTGTAGACAATACTATTGTATGATTAAAAGGTGGATGAATTCATGTGGCTCCCTAGTCAATTATGTGAGTTGTGAGATGGTACATAAAGGATGGTGGCATTAAAGATATAGTTTCTAGTCAATTATGTGAGTTGTGAGATGGTACATAAAGGATGGTGGCATTAAAGATATAGTTTTTCGAGGCAAGGTTTACTTATCATTTGTGGATACGGGATGACAAAGTTATTTTGAGTTAGTTTACAAAAATTCAAAGATTTAAATTTGTAAGAGGCTATAAATCACACGCCTTTGTGTAGTTGTGAATCACCTTGCCTGGTTACTGAGAAAAGAACCGAGAGAGAGAAATGGACATGCCAGTTCGTCTGGTCAGTAAGAAGAGGCAGATGGCATTTTTAGAAGTAACATATAAAAGGTCATGAAGACAAACCATCATAATAGAGTGAATACTGCTGCAATATTTTTGGCATCTCTGCTAGACACCAAGGAGACAAAGGAAATGGCACTCATTTGGAACCAGTTTCTTGGCAAGGTAGTGGACGTGTTGTAAAATGTGGAATTGGGTAATGGCGTCCTACTCCCCACAAACTACTACGTGGTCAGGCGTTGGAGTCGTGAAGTGGGGAGGTATCTGTTAATTTGTTTGATGAAGCCTTCCTACCTTCCACAGAGGAAACTTGCTGTGGAGTAGAGCATTTTGTTTCTTAAAAAGGTTCTAGAACTAGTGGCTTCAAAAATACCTGAAGGATGAAGGGCTCCTTGAGGATGACAAGGAGGAGGAGGAGTTCGACATGGAAATCAAGGTAAGGTTGGCAGCTATGATGGTAGAATGGTCTGGGTCGTGATTTCACACATGGTATTTTTTATATAAAGTATATTGAACATAGTTTGTCTCTACTATAGTTGTGTTTCAGTATGAATATATAACTCTGGGCCTGTCTCCATTTTGCTCAAGGAGGTATTTTGGGTGTGTATATGTCACTTGTTAAGGGGTTGTCCTTTGGTTGAATGTATTTTGGGAAGCTGACTGGCACTACCAGATAGGATGGAGAAAGAACAAAATTGATGTAGTATTTTATATTATTAATAGAAAGGCCACAACCCCATAGCTGCTATTTACCAATTAAAAAAAAAAGTGGAAGAAAAAGAAATAATTAAAATTATTTAATCAATGTGCATTAAGAAAATGATTAAAATAATTAAATAATAAACAATATTTAATTATTGTGAAGAAATAAATCAATTAAATAATGAAAATCTTTTAATCAATTTTGGAAGAAAATTAGAATAATTAAATAATTAAAATTGTTTAATTATGATGAAACGGGGAAATTAAAATTTGAAATTGATGTGGAAGAATAATTTTAGTTTAATTAAATAATAAAAATTATTTAATTAATTTAGAAGAAAAATTAGTAAAACTATTGTTCACAAGCGTTGGACAATTTTTAATGTCTATAGGAGTTATAGGTGCAACAATGTTGCTACAGGACTAGTGTCCAAGTGGAAGATTGTTTGATGTGGACCTTGATCAATTTCCAACTGGGAGATTACTGGTATGTGGTGACTAATCATGCTACTGAGCTTAAATTTTGGTGAATTTTTCAACCGTGTTTTCCCCCTAGATCAGTTATGGGAGAGCGTGAGGGGGGCATTAATTAATAAGGGAGTCAATTATTGTTTTGATATATAAACCGACCTTTGTAAACCACCAAAAAGGCTTGATAAATAAGTGGCTATGAAAGGTGAAATCATAAAATTGTAATTTGCACTTCGCTGGATAATGAAAGAAAGTGGATAACTGCTTCTTCATGGATGTAGCCCACATTGAGTGAGCCATGTTAAATCTATTTGTTATTGTGAATTTTTTATTTTTCCCTCTTTTATTCTGCATTATATCTTTTTTTATTTTATTTCTCTAGTCTACCTAAACCCTAACATTCCCATGTGAGAAGAATATGTCTTTGAATTATGCACAAGATCCAATGAAAATGATGTAATCTTTGAAAGTTGCTTAAATGATCCACGTGAAGGTTGATGTAGAATAAGAACCAAAGATGTAGATGAATTATCAATAGCATGATGTGGTTATCATCAAAAGTTTTTTCCAACTCTATAAAATGGTATTCACTAAATGAGTATGATATTCCTTGTAAGTAAGCTACCCATTCAAATGTAGTGTAAACATAGTCATGAATATCCTCTTTCCGTAAATAATGAGAAATCAATTATGTAGGAACACTCAATAGTGGAGAAGCAAGAGGTGAAGGACATGTGATTTTAGAGAAAGGAAAAGGAACCAATGAGGATGATAGAAGTTGAATGTTCAAATAACCAAATTGTATCTCCTTCTTCATGTTGAAGGTATTGATGGACCATCTGTACTCAAACTATCATCAAAGTTTTTAGAAATAATAAAAGAAAAAGAGTACTATATGGAATCATGACCAACATGTCCCATCGTAATGACGTCTCCACTCTACAAACATTTGATCATCATGAAATAGGGTGTAAACTCAATTTTTTTCACTATACCACTATGTATAATATGATACACAACAATGAGATTATTGGATAAGGAAGGTAAATAAATTAGATCATTGAGTGTTCATTATCTAATTTCAATATATCTTATTCCATGATTTGATAATTCGATGTGATTCACCATCAATATTGGTGGGAATATATAAGGGCCAAATATGGAAAATAGTTCCCAGGATGTATCCATGTAATACAGTGCCTTGGAATAAAAATGCCACTTGTGTTATGTGTTGTTTGCAGAAGAAAATTGACATACACATTTTATTATCTTTTTAGGATATGTTGATGGCGTGGATGGAGAAGAGGAAGGCCACTAGTCTTGAATGCAGACAATTGAATTTCATGTATGTTGAAGAAGATTTGTTAAGTCATTATTTTCCTTTTTAAAATATTGGTGTTCTCCATGCCCCCATTTCTTAAAAAAGTACATATTTGGTCTTATCTTTATAATTTTTGTTGGCTTGATGATAATTGTAATGTATTCATCACTTGTTGTCATTGATGAAACACTCTCACACACATATATGTTTACTTTGACTACCAGTGTAACTTCAATTGGTTTACACTACCAATCGGTATGTTTAAGGTCTATCTCTAACCGGTACTTTGTGTCAACCAGTATGTGCTTAAGAGATAACTCGTGGTAACACTAAGTCGACATCAAAGTGAAGATAAAGTTGAAGGTGAAGATCAAGTGAAAGATTTTTGGACAACAATTCACTAGTTTTATTCCAACCGGTATTGATTGCTCTAACCGGTATTTGATTTTGTGATGTGTTACCAACACTGTTTGTTTGGCGGTCATTTTTGTGATGATTTATGTTTAAATGTCTAGATACACCGCACCTAGGAAATTGTGTTCCTATGGCCGACATAAGGTCTAAATGCCTATTTAAAGACATCTTAGTGAAGCATTTCAATAGAGATGAAAAAGAGAGAATATATATATTAGAGGTGATCTATGCGAATACTTTTGCTGAAGAGCAATAAGTGTTTAGATGGAGAGCAGTGTTGAATGTACTTAGAATGATCTGATCAAGCAAGTTTGTGCTACTCAGAACAGATCAAATCTTTCTTGTTGTTTAATAATCATTACAACAGAACTAAATCCCCTAATCAGGTAAGCTCTAACAAGCTTCATTGTATAAATCCTCTAACAAGGTGATCCATTAGTTTGGATTCTAAAATCTTCTAGCAAGGTTACTCTTAACAGGGTATAAGCTTCTAATCAAGCGTGGGATCTCTAACAAGATTCGCTCCTAGCAGAGCGCAGAGCTCTTTGTAAGACCTTAACCAATCAGTTTTCTATTACTACAGATAGTTAATTTGTGAGTTCCATCTCAGTGTGGTTTTTACCTATTTGGGTTTTCCACGTATAAACACTTGTGTTATGGTCGATGTTCTACTTTATGTGGATGTTGTTATTTCATTTTGGATAGCATGTATTTTGTTCAAATTCTTAGTTAAGTTCATCTACCGGTTAGTGTATAAAGTTGTGTGTGTTTTGGTGTCACTGATTCACCCCCCCTCTCAGTGCTTTTCAAGACCATCAATTGGTATTAGAGCCTAACTTCTTTGAAGCCTAACTGCTTGGAAGGAAATCTTGAAACTACCATGGGGGACAAAAGTTACTTCGAGATGGTTAGAGAGCTAGATGCTAGCAGAAATGAGATTGAATCCCTTAGGGGCAAACTAAAAGTTTCTCAAACCAAAAGAAGAGAGTTATCTAAAAAATTATTAGAAATATTTGATAACAGTTCTTCAGATGAAGCAAAATTGATGCTTTAGCAGAAGAAGTTGAAAAGTTGCAAGGTGAGAAATTGAATCTAAGAAGAGAGCTAGAAGGTCTCACTATCCACGTGAGTCAGGAACTGGAAGCCAGAAGAGCTGCTGAAGATCTTATCAAGGTAAGAGATCAAGAAATCATAAAGATCAAACGGGAAAAAGATACTATACATGAGGACTTAATTGTTGAAATAGAAGAAAAGGAAAACCTAAAGCTAGATCTTGAGTTGGCATCGTCTCTGAAAGAGAACCCGTCTAAGCATAATGAAGATCTTGTCAAAAAGCTTACTGAAGCCAATGAGAAATTGGAGAAGTTCGTCAAAAGTTCTACCATGCTGGAAGAACAAATTCAATCACAGAGAATGAAGGGTGATATCTTTGGACTTGGTTTTCATACAAGTGAAAAAGGTGAATCCTCTGGCACAAAGATCAACAATCCAAAGATCAAAACTGCTTCTAAAGTCAATAAGACTACCGGTAAGAAGGATTTTAAACTCGTCTGCTTTGTTTGCCATAAGCCTAGTCATATAGCAAATGTTTGTAGGAACAAACCTACCAAGAATGCAAGTTACAATACTAATGCTAGGTATGTGTCTAGAAAGTTTGAAGGACATTGCTACACTTGTGGAATGTATGGGCATAAACATATTGAGTGCAGATATGGATCAAACAATCTTGTAACACACATGCATCCTAGACCATATGGTGACCGGACAAGGAATTTTGATAACCGGGTAAATAGGAACTGGCAAAGATCCTATGGCAACCGGTTTAGTCCATTCGAAATGGAAAAAGCAATAAATTTTGTTTGTACCTTTTGTAATAACCTTGGTCATGTGGCTATGAACTGCAGAAAAAGAACAGGAAGAGGAAATGCAAGACCCTAGAGATCATTTGGTATGGTATGTTACCACTGCAACAAACCAAGGCACGTGGCAAAGTTTTGCAGATCAAGGAACAGTAAACCGGTCAACTCTTTCAAGGATCAGAAAGACAAACAGAAAATTGATGTTGAGGAAACAAGAGAAGATATGAACCGGACTTGGAAGAAGAAAAGAGAAGAATTGCTTGTAGAGGAAATCATTCCTTCACCTAGTGAAGAGAATCCAACACCGATGACTTAAGCCTGTCTATCACAACTAAGGGGAGCGTAATGGTAAAACTTTTCCAGAACCCTTTTGTAAAATGAGCGGGAAATAATTTTTTTAATTTTTAATTTTGGTGATTTTTGTTGACATGTTATTAACCGATATTTTACTTAAGTGGTGAAATTAGGGTTTGTAACCTAAAAGTATGAGCATTTATTGCAGTTGGTAAAAAGGATAAAAACAAGTTTTACCTTATCATTTTTACCCTAACTCTTTCGAAAAAAGAAATTGAAGCGATTGCAGAGCAGAGCAAGATTGTCTTGGTGCGAATTTGGTGAATTGCTTTGTGATTAAGAGAAATCAAGTTGAATCGGAAGCTGCAGAGAAGCAAATGGGAGTGCATTTGAATAGTCCAACTGGGAAACAGAGCGACGTGCAAGATTCTAGGTATTTCTTTGTATATTGCCTCGAAACTTGTTTATCTAGAATGGCATCTACTTCTAAGTCTATAGAGAGGTTGATGATCACTGCTGAGCCTGAGGAATCTCTAAAGGCAGATGAAATTATGTCTTATAATGCATTGTCGCAAGTCCCGAGTGGTGTCGTGGTCAAAGGTGATTTGTCCAGCTATATAGATTGCAAAATTGAAGATTTGGGAACTCTTCACATCTATACTCAACTGAAATCACTCTGTAATAAGGATGGAAAGATTGAAGCTAAATATGCTAGGGTTTTTGAAAAAGGGTTTCATAATGCCGTGTACTTTCTTGAAGATTTTGAGGAATAAGAATAATTTTGATTCGAGTCCATGGTGAAAATATGTATCTGGAGAGGACTCACACAATAACCAAGGAAGGTATTAGGGCTGTAATGAGTTAATGCTCAACCGGTGAAGTTCCTGAGTTGAGGAAAATTTCAGAAGATATTGTCTTCAAGTTAATCGGTTCTACCTCTGATAGGCGTTCTTTTTCTGTCAACAATATTAGAGACCCTGCGGTGAAACTTGCAGCAATGGTGACAAGCTATTGAGTGTTTTACTCTAGTAGACTTAACAGTGTTCCATCCGCAGCGATTCATACATCACATAGAATGATAATTGATAATGCAGAATATGATATTTGTGAAGCTATCAGGGTCCAGTTATTTCAAAATTTGAAATCCATTAAGGACAATACTCAGAAGTTCAAATATGGTCAGCTGTTAGCTGGGTTATTTTTCTACTTTTAGAACTTTCTACCTGGTATAGGTGACATTGAATGGTCCAAAGAACAACTGGTCAATGCACAGATCAAGAACAACATTAAGGCTGTGAAGAGTACCTTTTCAGCTGCCACAAACAGGTACTTTAATGAATTCCAGAAGAAGATGAGCTTGAGAATGAGGTTACCTGAAGATGTGGTAAAACACTTTGAAAAATACATAATCTTCATGGTTACCACTGACTTTTGCTTGATGCAAGCAATTGAACCAAGGAAGAGATGGAAGATATGAGCTACAAGGTCAATCATGACTTACTGGTTGGCTATGCTAATACTCTGTTAGCATCGCCCAAAGACAAAAAGAAGGTAAAATTGGACATCTTAGCAGTCCAAAATGCACCAACTGAAACCGGTACTGCACCTGTAGCAAAAGCAAAAGCAAAGCAAAAGAAATGTGATGAAAAATATCCTATGAAGAAGACTACAAGGGTGACTTGGAGTGTCCTAACCAAGAAGGAACCATCACCTAAAATATCTGAGAAGAAGGAGAGTGCACCAAAGAAGAGAAAAAGGAAACTGATTTTGCAACTAGAGTCTGAGGGTACAGATTTTGAAGAAGAACCTAAGAAGGAAAAAGAAACCGACAAAACACCTAAGAAGGTAAAGGTAGTGCCAAAGGAAACTACACCTATGGACATTGCCACCTACAAACCTGGCACAACATTTGAGAGAACAATGAAGTCATTGGGAAGAAACAGGTTTGACAATGTCAAAGAACATTATGATTCTTTTACTGAAGATGAGAAGAAGCAAGTACTTCAATAGGTAATAACCTACTTGGGTCATTATAATAGATTTCCACATGATTTGGAGAAGGATATTTCAGTCTCTTTGTATAATACTTTGTTAGATAAATGGCAAGAAGCCATTCAATTAGAAAAGAAGTTTTTTGATGAAGTATTTGTATAGTATTTTCCCAATCTATCATCAAATGGAATTAGTGCTTTAACTGAGGAATACAAAACATACTTTGATTTTAAAGTAAGAAGACTGAAGCTTCTAAATGGAAAAAGGTTAGTTGTTGAATCTGAGACACATCAACTAACCTGTATAATCAAAAAGAGGGAAGATGTCATCCACTCAAGCAGTAAGGATGATACCACAAAAGATGTTCCTCAACCAGAAATGGATGAAGAGGAAATTGTTCAAGCTAACGTTGTCTATCCAACCAAGAAGAAGGATGATTCCATTATTCTTGTTGATGAAGATATTCAAGACACAGTAGACCTATCTGGAGACATTACTACACCAAATATGGATCCTCCTACAATCATAGAAGTACAGGTTACATCAGGTGATCAACTGACTAATCAACTAAAAGAGGTCAGTGAACCGGCAACTGAACAACTGGAGAAACCCCAATCTCCACTGGTCATTGAGACTAATCAAAAGGAGTCTATTGAGGAAGCCATTACTTAGCAAACATAAGATACAATAGAGAAGAACACAGAAAGAGCCATCATTAAGAGTACACCCCTGAACCAGCAAAGCTAGAACTACTTGATGATGATGATGAAGACTCTTTAAGTATTTCAGGACCTATTGACATGAACACCTTGAGTGCATCTGAAATGATGAAGATTGATAATGTTATGCAATATCATGCACACAGGAAGAGATTGAAAGAGCAAAGAATTGAGGCAGACACAATCCAGAATGCAGTAGAAATTTTGTCTGGATTACTATCGGAAACCTCTGTCGCACATCTTCCTACTCCGATCAGCAAACTTGGTCAGTTAGTTACAGATGCATCTAATCAAATCAAATCACTTGAAGATGTTGTTCAAATATCTACTGAGAAGAGCCACAAGAAGGCATATGAAGATAAACTAGCTAAGCACATTGAAAATGGAAAAATGGATTTATCTCATAATGACAGTCTGTTAAAGAAAGCTATTGAATCTGGAGGAGAGTATCTTGCCTCTACCTCCAATATTACTTTATTTTATTATGATATTTCTAAGAATCAAGTTGAGACTGAGCAGGAAATAGAAAGGTTATGCAAGGCATATGTCCCAATCTAGGACTCTATTCATGCCTTTAACCGGTCTATAGATGAATTGCATGACAAACTGAACAATTATGATAATGAGAGAGCTAAGAGATTCCAATCTCTAAGAGAGCTCAAGAGTCAGCTCACCTCACAGGTTGACATTCTTCAAAGAGCCTACTCCAGTGCAAAAGCTATTCTTTCTATTCCTAAAACCTGCACGCTAGATTCAATGGAAGAATTCTATTCTCAACTGCTGTCTACCTCTGAGTATACAGACAACATACTGGAATCATGGAAGAATGCTCTATCCCAAAGGAAACAAAATTTCAATAATATTTTCATGAAAATATCCAATGCATGAACTTGTTTAAAATTGTAATATATGATGAACACTTTGATACAGATTTTCTATATGTATATATTTTACTTTATCATTTTGGCATTGTTGTCAAAGGGGGAGTAATAATATGTATGTGTGTTTTTGAAAATTTTGTATTTATGCATGCATTAAGGGGGAGTATTGCATTAAAAGGGGAATATGAGTAAATATGTAAATATGTTGTGTATGCACACTTAGCGGTATTGTATTACTCTAAAATTTTCTAAGTGTTGCCATCAATGCCAAAGGGGGAGATTGTTGTCTTGATGATAATTGTAATGTATTCATCACTTGTTGTCATTGATGAAACACTCTCACACACATATATGTTTACTTTGACTACCGGTGTAACTTCAATTGGTTTACACTACCAACTAGTATGTTTAAGGTCTATCTCTAACCGATAATTTGTGTCAACCGGTATGTGCCTAAGAGATAACCTGTGGTAACACTAAGTCGACATCAAAGTGAAGATAAAGTTGAAGGTGAAGATCAAATGGAAGATTCTTGGACAACGATTCACTAGTTTTATTCCAACCGGTATTGACTGCTCTAACCGGTATCTGATTTTGTGATGCGTTACCAACACCATTTGTTTGACAGTCATTTTTGTGATGAGTTATGTTTAAATGTCTAGATACACTACAACTAGGAAATTGTGTTCCTATGTCCAACATAAGGTTTGAATGCCTATTTAAAGCCATCTTAGTGAAGCATTTCAATAGAGATGAAAAAGAGAGAACAAATATAGTAGAGGTGATCTATGCGAATACTTTTGCTGAAGAGTGATAAGTGTTTAGATGGAGAGCAGTGTTGAATGCACTTAGAATGATCTGATCAAGAAAGTTTGTACTATTAAGAACAAATCAAATCTTTCTTGTTGTTTTCTAATCATTACAAGATAACTAAATCCCCTAACCGGGTAAGCTTTAACAAGCTTCATTGTACAAATCCTCTAACAAGGTGATCCATTAGTTTGGATTCTAAAATCCTCCAGCAAGGTTACTCTTAACAGGGTAGTACTCTTAACAGGGTATAAGCTTCTAATCAAGCTTGGGATCTCTAACATGATTCGCTCCTAGCAGAGCTCTTTGTAAGACCTTAACCGATCAGTTTTCTATTACTGCAGATAGTTAACTTGCGAGTTCCATCTCACCGTGGTTTTTACCTATTTGGGTTTTCCACGTATAAACACTTGTGTTATGGTGGATGTTCTACTTTATGTGGATGTTGTTATTTCATTTTGGATAGCATGTATTTTGTTCAAATTCTTAGTTAAGCTCATCTACCGGTTAGTGTTTAAAGTTGTGTGTGTTTTGGTGTCACTGATTCACCCCCCCCCCTCTCAGTGCTTTTCAAGACCATCAATTTTTCCCTTTTGATGAAGGAGGAGAATCAAATGAAGTCTCTAATTTTGGTCCCTTATATTGATCCTTAGTTTGTTTCTTTTCCTTAAATTTTGAAGCATTTTGTTCAGATGCAATATGAGCTTGTGGATTTGAAGGCTTCATGGTACCCCTTTGAATTAGTTCATGTTTTTCTCCTTTACGAGTTTAACAGAAAACCCCAAAAAAGAAGGCATAGTGTAGCATGCAAATTCTTTTGTTGCATGAAAATTTATAACAAATATTGAATAGTTAGGACATAACTTCGACATGAAACTTAAAAATAATAGTTCATCTTGTTTTTCTATTCCACATTATTTGAGTTGGAACCTTAGTAAACTCAATTTAGAGAGGAACTCCTAAAATGTGTTATTTTTTGTGGATTAAAAATTATTAGTTCATTTTCTAGTTGATGTCATCTTAGTACATCTTCCTTAAACCATAGATATTTTGTAATGTTTTCCATAGATCATTAGGTTTTGTGACATAGTCAATGTGAAAGGGAAGGTTGAGAGAAATAGACATATACAATGTTCCATAGGCTCCATCATTCTGGTTAAGCCATTTGTTCTTTTAAGCTACTCTTGTAGGTTTAAGTTCCAAACTATAAGACCCAATGTAATCTTAATTTTGAGGTTTATCTCCATTAATTTGTTCCATGCATATAAACTATATGGAGTTAGAATTAGGCCCATTTTGTAGAATAAAATACATGGTCCATCACCCCATAATCTTATTATTACTGATTTTAGCCCCCCAAAAAAGATAGGAAAGAAAAAAATTACAAGTTTGTGAAGATCACATACTAAAATATTCTGTTTATAACTCAAAGAATTTTATGGATTTTTAAAATTTGACAATTCAATGCATCCATTTTTATTATTCATCCTCATTCTTATTCAAAAATCATGTGTCATTTTGTTGCATTATATCCTTGTGATATTTCATCATCTAGCATGTACATCCAATGTCATCTAGAAACTTATAATCAAATCATCCTAGTGGCATCAATCCATATTGCCAATCTTTATTCATCACCAAACTTATTTCTATGGCATGCACATCATCCCACTATGATCTCCTGAAGATATATTTTGTACGCTATGCCACATATTTTCATCATCCATAGTCTTTTCATGAAACCTTCTAGGCGCCATTTTACTCCACAAATCTCTTGAGGGGGCATCACTTCCATCGTCTTACCTAAGTGACCAAGGAAACCTACCACTCCACTGTAATTTTTATTCTTCTTTGAAACAATGCCACTTTCATGAAATTTCATCAAAGAGGGAAAAAATGTAGAGACCTCAATACTTCATTAGTATACTTAGCCCTAATCGACCAAATCCATCACCTAAATTTTTTTTTCTTCATCTAAGATCCTTCAATTAAATAGATAGTATTATTTAATTAATTCCAATTTTCATCTCACCTCCCAATACATGAATACCATTTTCTACCTCACACATGGCTGAAATGATCAAATAATATTATATTTAAATACACATATATTCACTCAACATCTTCCAAAATATAAGAGTAGCTAAGAACATATGTCCTTATGATTACATTAGTCTCCCAACCAAACCCAACAATATTGTTGCAAATATGATTTTGTGTTGTCATTGATGTCAACTAGGGTCCGAATGTATGTGATCAATGGTGTTGTATTAGGTGTCTCCTCACGAGTTCACATTGATGTTTGGGTATTGATGATGATGACTATATAGGGTATCTAGTTGACTTATGGCTGTTTAGGAGTATTGAAGATGTATTTAGATGTCCACAACATATTTTGGCTTAGTGTGACTATTCGAACAAATAGTATGTTAGACTAGGTTTAGCTTTCTGGTCCGCTTTGTGATGAATTAGTTCATCTCTACTCGTGGTTGTATTATGATGTTGGTGGATGCAAAAGATTGTTGTATCCAAGGTTTCATGTTCTCATTTGTTCCATAGCTAATTTGGTGTCATTCCGAGCATCTATTCTGTAGTGGCAATGTACCTGTTTGTAAGAATACTTTGCATTCCTCCTTCTTTTGATGTTTTTGGTGTTGCAATTCTTTGACGTAGTATTGTTAGGGTTAGGTGATACTATGTTGTGCAACCACAGGTGTTATGGAGGTTTGCATCACATTTTAAGTATAATTGACTGGGTTGCATTACTAGTTCTCTCAGTGGAGCTGTCTTGAGCACTTTTGTTCTGTTCAGTAGCGTGCAAAGTTGAAGGCAATGATTTGGGAGCAATAGGAAGGTGTGTTAACATGGTGTGATTATTCACAAATCTTGTTTCCCTTCTACATTATTTTGAAGAAAGTATTTGGGGCTTACTATTTATACTCTACATGTTACATCGAATTAGGATGGCCTAATTGATGTCTTCTTTGAGTGGATGATATATAAAGGATTAATTTTTTTGGAGGAATGGATGAGTTGAATGACAAGCTGTGAATGGTGTGTGGTGTAGGTGTGAAGGTGCAAAATTACAGATGAGCAATGATGAAGTCAATTTTAGAAGTTTAGAGCAGTGAATTGTAAACAACATTTCAAAGGATGCACTTCTACTCAGTTCAACAACTAATACTATTTGTAGTTAGATCTATTATATCTTGCCTTGAAGAAGTGATCATCAATGTTTTGCAAGTCTATTGTATCTTGCCATAAGGTTGTGTGCCTTAGCTTGAAAGTACAAATTAGGAGAGGTGAGCTTCATTGGCCTAGAGCCTAAAACATTGTAATCAGTTTTCATATACAAAGATAGTTCTCATTGTGGGTTTTTCCACATTGGATTTTCCACGTAAAACCTTGGCGTCTGTGTGTGATTGATCTTTTATTTTTTGTTTTTTAATTCTGCACATATGATAATTGGAATGAGTGATGAATGAATGGTTAAGTTTTAATATATGCTGATACACCCGCCCTCCCCTCTTAGCATCCAAAAGTTTTCAACAACTAGTATCAAAGAAAGGTTGCTAAAGAAACAACCTAACAAGTGAGGTAGATCAGAGATTTGAACACAATGTTTGAATCTAAAGATTTGGATGCTATAGAATCATAAGAATGAGATATTGATGTAATTGTGGATTTTGAAGGAGAATTAAGACTAGCTCTATCTAATTTGGAAGATTATTAAAAAAAGTTCGGTAATCTGGAAGATTATTAAAAAAGTTTGGTAATGTAGAAGAACATGTTGTCCATCTGAAAAGAAAAATTGAAGAAGGAAAGAAGATTGTTGATTATATTGAAACAAAGCTACATATCAAATTTAGAGAATGCACTAAGCTTGAAGAAGAAGTGGTTATGTTGCAAAACAAATTGAAAGAGGTAAAAGAACAAATTGACAACAACCTGAATCTCAAGGGCGATAGTGATCCACTTAATGAGATGCTAAGTGCTCAAAAACCATCTAAGGAAAAAGGCAGTCTTGTTTTTGACAAAGGAGAAGGTTCTAAAACTACCAACAAAGATGACAAGGGAAATGAAAAGGTCAAGGATGAATCCAAGAAGACTAATGAAGATAAAAAGGGTTTCACTTAGGTCTTAAACAAGAAAAACTTCAAGAAGCTTCCTCTTGCTCAAGCCAAGTATTTTCTATCTTTCAATGGTAAATGTTTTGCATGCAATAAGTTTGGACATAGAGCTAGTGAATGTAGAAGTTATATTAGATCTCAATCATTTAATGGACAATGCGATGCTTGCAATAAGTTTTGACACAAGGAAAATGAATGCAAAAGTAGAATGATGTAGAATGGATATGTGAATACAAACTATAATAGAAATGTTAAATATTTTAATGGATATTGTTGTGAATACAAAAATAATGGGCACAAGGCTGTTGAGTGCAAACCTAATGTCAGAAGGAATGTAAGTGGTACGCAACAAGCTCCTACTTGTTACAATTACAAAAAATCAGGGCACACTGCTAGGTTTTGCAAAGGAAAGAATGAGAAGACCTATGCTTTGAAAAAAACGATTGATATCAATATAAAGGAGAATATGCATAAGAATGGGTGAACAAACTTGATGTGAATGGAAGTGGCAAGACAATGGATGGGTCTGTAACTGTTGGTGGTGCAGATGCTTCCTTTAGAAACTAGATAAAATGCATTATGTGAGGGAGAGATTTGATTGAAGACCTTAAGAAAACCCTTATGGTTTGGATACTAGATTATTTTTAGCATGGTAGATGTTATGAAGGATTTTCTAAAGATTTCCAAGTTTCCCTTGTGATTTGCAGAGGTATTTGTGATCACTATCAATACAAAGTGGTAAATTTTTGGTGTCTAATGATCAAGTGTATTCAATGCAAAACCTAAATGGTTGAAGGTAACAAATAAGATTAATTTTTTGAATTTATTTTGATCACTTGTGATCTTGTGAATTTGAGAGCTATTGTATGCGAAAGAAGATCTCTTGTATAAACCCTAGAGACAATGCAATCAAAGGTATTTTCCAAATCTTGTGTTATCAGTTATGCTTGTTGATTCAATGGCTACACCTATTTTTGTCGACTTGTCCTTGAAGCCACTATTCCAGTTCAAGCCTTACCCATTTGTGGCAATGGAGAAAGATAAGGAAAGAGCATTTTCAAAGGTACCGTTAGATGTAACATACGTGAAGGATGTTAGGGCTTGTATTCATGTGCCCCTAATTGAGATCAATCATGTGAAGTTAAATGACCTTTGGACAAAGCTAATGGAAGATGAATTGACAACTTCAAGTAGCAATACAAGCGTATTCTAGAGATGGGGTTAAACAATTAGAAGGAGTTCCTTGATTTCAACTACACACATGCATGGATTCAAATCATCCTAAGCCAGATCCATGGAGATACTATGTTTCTAGATTGCCTGCATAAAATCATGAAGGATGTAATTAGGGCTTTGATAGGGTTGTGTACCTTCGACACTCTTCCTATCCTAAAAATGGTGAAGAATGATATGATTACTCAACTAATTGGTGCTGAGCCTGTAGGAGGCCTATGATTGTTGAGGACATCATTGATCTAGGTGTCTGCTATTTGACTAAGGGTTTGGCATACAAGATATACTATCAAAACTATGAGGGTATCACCACCACCACTGCAATACACTCTGCTTATCAAATAGTTGTTGAAGGAGAAAAGTTTGATCTCTATGATCTTATGAGACAATAGCTATTGGGTAATATGGATAGGACAAAGAACAACAAGTATCTGTTTAGGTCTGGGTCATTGATATTTTTTTTAGCATTTATATTCACGAATGAGCTTCTGAGAGCTAAGAGTAAAGTTTGGAATAAGTTCACTCCTATAGTAGTACAGATAAAACAACATATTAGGAGCTTCAATAAGAACATAGAGGCATACAAGATTGCATATTTGGGTTGGTTTACTAAATTTCAAGATTAGATGCAAGAAAGAAAAAGAATCCCTAGTGTATTGGTTTGAAAAATAAAAAAATTAAGTCACTTTTGTGGTCAACAAGGACCATTGTTACATTAAAAATGTTGAGCCAAGAACTACTTGGTTGTCAAAGCTACTTTATGAGTTATCTTAGGAGTATGTTGAGAAGAACATTAAGACATTGTTTCAATTGCTAGTAGATCTGTAGGTAGAAAGATTTGGGACTACTACTGAGATTCTGAACAAGATAATCAAGAATAAGTCTGAGCAAACTCATGCCAAAAGAATGGAAAATTTGTATAAGAATATTAACCTACCCACAATGTTTGAGGCTTTTGATAAACAAGTTTTGAGGAGAACTAGGTTTGCATCTGCCTCTGCTCTAATGAAGATCAGTTCCTCTAGAACCCCTGTGAGAGCTATGCAGACCAAAACATAACGCCACAAGAGAAAAATAGGGTCCAGAGATTATTGTTGAGGAGTTGGAAATAGTGGCAAAGATGAAGAACAAAAGGAGAAGTTTGTGATAAGAAAGAGGTCCAAAAGGACATAATATGAAAAGAAGGATGATGCGGATGTATAGGTTGATGTCCTTCTCATCCAAAGAAAGAGAACAACGGTCTCCCCATTTGAGACCCCTACTAAGAAGAAGAAGGATATGATAGTTGAAAAGAAGAAAGTAAAGAAGAAGAAGGAGATGATAGTTGAAAAGAAGAAAGTAAAGAAGAAGGAGATGATAGTTGAAAAGAAGAAAGTAAAGAAAATAGAAAAAGGAAACAAGAACAAATTTGATACTCCTCTAGTTGATACGGATTGTCAATCTCTTGATTTTAATAGTTTGGTGAATGCTATTTGTTAGCATGATTCATTGGAGGTAATTGTAGGATTGTAGAAGGATGCCCCTCTCAAAGATAAGGTAGCAATTGAGAAGGCCATTGTTTGGCACCCATGGATTTGTTGGAGGCCTTGAACAAAAGAAGAAAGGATGCTATAAGGAAAGAGCCTAACATCGAGACATGTGCATTAGATATGATATGCAGTCCCTTATCTTAGGATGATAGGGCAAAGATTATTCAAACTCTTAACACAAGGTTCAAAATAAAAGAAAGAGTCAACCTCATCATGGGTCAGGATCTGAATGATTACTAGAGGTTAATCAACTAGACATAAGAGGTAGCTACAAATGTGGTTGACGAATTGAAGAAGAATGTGTCTTCTCCTGTGGAGAGGACACATACTAATACTGGTTTGGTGGAGATGGAGTGAGTGTTGTTGATGTTAGGAGTGCAAAAGTTGCTCCTGTAAAGGAGACTAGTGAACAAAGATATGGTGATATTGGTTCAACAACTACTTTGGACAACCGAATGGAGACTAACAAAGGTGAGGAGACATTTGAAGAAAAGAGTTCAAAGAAGGAAGTGGCAAAGGAGAAGGTGATAAAGAAAAAAAAGAATGTGGAGCTTGGTGGAGAATCTTTCGAACCTTTTGAAGACTCTGTATCAGACTTGTTAAGTCTACAGTTATATTTTGAACTGGTAATTACATTTGAGGTACTTTAGGTACACATGTCTCAAGGTCAAATGGATCTTAACTAGTTGTCTCCCTTGCATATGCTTCATCTGGGTAATATTCTTCACCATTCTACTCACAAGAGATTGATTAGGTCATAGATATAGGACACACAACTTATTGATAATGAGGTGAAATTTCTAATGAAGAACTTCCATATGTAGTTCTAGATGAGACTTTATCAAGTGAGGAGCATCTATAGTTGTTGTTTAATGGATTTAAGGAACATGCTTCCAAATTAGAAGCCAAAGTTTTGAAGGATGTAGAGAAGAAGGCAAAAGAGAAGAGATTAGAAGAGTTAGTAGATAGGTGTGCAACACCACATATCGGGATACAAAATAGCATAATTATTTTTGAGAAGAGTGTAAAGGACCTAGTGGTAGTATACAAGTTTTGTCACCAGTGGCCTATATCTACTAAGGATATTAAGGGTTAGATAATATTATAGAATCTCAAATTGTACAACTATCTAATACTATAGATTTGAAGAAGAATGTGGAAATGGAAGGCTTCATATAGAAAAATTGTACATGTAGCTAAATATATTGATTGATTAGAAGGATAAAATTAAGAAGTCATTTAGTCATCTGAGGGATGTTGTAGACTTGCAGCTCACTAGCATGGTGAGACTTCTTGAAGACTCTCAGAAGCTTGATTAGTAAGTTAAGATTCTAGATAATTGTAGGAAGGTAGAGGATCTACTTTTGAAGATTGAAAGTTAGTACAACATTTTGACCTCTGTGGAAGAAGATTGGAAGACCACTTGGTCTCAACTCAAGTTCGTTCACAAGGTCATCATGACCCCAACTATGCAAGCTCCTTAGTTTTTGTTGGTAAGGCAATTTTGGTTCCTATACAAACATTTGCAAATAAGTAGAATATTATTGGAGTACAGTTTCGGTTTTCAATTTTGTTCACACCCTAAGGGGGAGATGATTTAGATAAGGGGAGAAATTTGTATAGTGATGTAGAGACACACTTTATCTTTGATGTCCAATGGGGAGAGATATACTGATATTTGGAAGAGATATAGTAGTGTTTTGGCGGTTTCATAAGTGTTGCCATCAATGATAAAGGGGTATATTGTTGCAAATATGATTTTGTGTTGTCATTGATGTCAACTAAGCTCTAGATGTATGCGATCAATGGTGTTGTATTAGGTGTATGCTCATGAGTTCATATTGATGTTTGGAGATTGACGATGATGACTATAGATGATACATTTAATCGACTTATGGCTATTTTGGAGCATTGAAGATGTATTCGAATGACTGCATTAGATTTTGGCTAAGTGTAATTGTTTTGGTGAACATTTTGTTAGACTAGGTTCATCTTTTTGGTCCACTTTGTGCTGCATTGATTCATCTATGCTTGTAATATGAAGTTGGTGGATGCAAAATATTGTTATATCTAAGGTTTCATGTTCTCATTTGATTCGTAGTTGATTTGGTGTTGGTTTGATTGTCGGTTTTGTAGTGACATTGTACCTATTTGTAGGAATTCTTTACATTCCTTCACTTGCTAGTGTTTCTGGTGTTGCGGTTCTTTGATGTAGTATTGCTAGTGCTAGGTGATTCTATGTTGTGCATCCGTAGGTGTTGTGGAGGTATGCATCACATTTTGAGTATGACTAGGTTGCATTACTGGTTCTATCTACTAGAGTTGTCTTGAGCATTTTTGGTTCATGTGGTAGCTTGCAGAGTTGAAGGTGATGATTTGGGAGTGATAAGAAGGTGTCTCGACATGGTGTCATGCTTCACACATCTTGTTTCCCTTGTGCATTATTTTGGAGAAACCATTTGGGGCCAACTGTTTATACTTTACATGTTACATCTAATTAGGCTGACTTAATTGATGTATCTTCTTTGCGCAAATGATATATAAAGGATGAAATCTTTTGGATGAATGTATGAGTTGAATGAGAAGTTCTGAATAGTGTGTGGTGTAAGTGCAAAGGTGTGCAATTACAGATGAGTAGTGATGAAGTCGATTTTAAATGTTTCGAACAATGAACTATAATCAACATTTTAGAGGATGCACTTCTACTCAATTTAAGAATATGATTACTCTTTGCAATGAGATCTATTGTATCTTGCCCTAGAGAAGTGATTTTCAATGTTTTCATTGTCCATTGTATCTTGCCTTAAGGTTGTGGGCTTTAGCCTACAAGTCTAAATTAGTAGTAGTGAGCTTCCTTGGCCTAGAGCCTAAAATTTTGTAATCAATTTTCAAATATGGAGATAGTTCTCACTGTGGTTTTCCATACATTGCGTTTTCTATGTAAAAACTTGGTGTCCTTGTGCGATTGATCTTTGACTTTTTGTTGTTTACTTCTTCACATATGATAATTGGAATGAATGATGAATGGATAGTTAAGTTTTAATATTTGATTCATCCCCCTTCTCAGCATTCAGAACTATTCAACAAATATACCTCCAAGATATATATATCCCTTATATTTGTCATGGCCACAATCACTTACTAGATTTAGTAATTTCATCTTGGCCACTCATATTCCAACAACCTCACTCTTATCCCTCCATTATCTCCTTGATCCTAAGAAAATTATTTGAAGCATTCTCCACCATTGATCTCATGATCATATCTCAACCATTCATTGTCCCTTCTAAATTTTTATAAATTTAGGCACATACTCATTTCATCCATCATTATTTGACCTAAGTACATGCTATTGAATCAAACAACATCAAGCAAATGAGCATCCACATACCTAATCATTAAAATAAATAAAATCATAATGGAGTTTATGGTAAAAAGGTGAAAGTGAAATATTGAATACCTCTCCAAAGGTGTAATACTTATGATCTCACATGACAAGTGTGTGAGCAAGTGACAAGTATGCATGTAGTAGGTGTCTCAACCACATGAGGTGAGACAAAAACATAAAATAGCCTAAGTAAACTTAAGCTAAGTGTGAATAGGTCAATCCTATAAAGATGTTATCCTAACTAGATATGTAAAGACAATATCTACACCAATGCCCCCCATAAATGTAACTTAAAGAGTAATGTATACAAAAATGATGAGTCATGACTACTAGCCATGTTAGGAACTTATACATTAAAATTTATCATATTTACAAAGTAAAAGAGAAAACCCAATAAAAAATAAAACTTCCCTATAAAAGAGATGATATACTAAATGTTCCCTATAGGAGAGAAGAAAATAGGTCTCTGTGCTCCCTTTAGAAAGTGAGAAGGAAATAACTTCATGCAAATAAATGCTCCCTCCCAAAATTGAGATGAAAAGAGAAACTATGCAATCTCCCCTCAAAATAATGTTTGAAGTGCTAATAGATGCTCAAATTTGAATGTTGAAGATGATTCATGATCCTTGGACAATTTGTTTCTCCCATTTGGAAGAAACAACACCACAAATATGTGCAAGACGAATTCTCATTCTAGATAGGAATCTAGGACACAAGATGGATGTCTTTGAATTATGCACATGATCCAAAGACCCAGTTGATTCCCATAGTATTTCTGAAATTTTCCCAATGATCTCCAAGCCAATGCTATGAGGTGACAAATGTTGATATGATGATGATCGAGTCGAAGATATGGACTCTTGAATATCTACATAATCACTCACTATAGAAGTTGATGTATGGAAAGCAAGAGCAATAATGCCCCAAGAATTTATGTGTAGAATTTCAAGACGTCATTGGACTATAATCCAAATCCCACATGAAGTCATGCTATAAAGAATCTCTAAAAGCCCTTTGTGCATCCTCTTTGAACATTCTAGTAGTGCAAGAATTGTGATAAAATAAAAGATTGATGTCCTCAATGGTGTCTTCCAAATATTCAATGTGAGACTTTGAAATAGAGATACGATGTCTAGTAAAAATATTTCCCAATATGGTTGATATGGAAAGAGGATGCCAGTATCTTGGTGCAAGGAGTGTCCAAAAGTTCTCAAGGAATAGACTCTAGATTCAAATGTAGCATTAAGTGATGGTGGAGATTGTATTATAGGTCAACAAACTAGATTGATCATCACCAAATGATGGTGTCCCATAAGATGTCTAAGTGAGACTAGATGTTTTTGCAAGTGTTGGATCAAAATAATTTGGCATGTTGACTTCATTTATAATACAAAGCTATTTTAACTTGGTGAAGTTCACAAGCAAGTTTCAAGTCATCAGGTTTTCTCAATATGCATTCATCTATGGTATGCCTTTGCTTCACACAATAATCACATTTGATTAACCATGGATTTAGAGACATGATTACAACCAACAAGATCAAAACAAAAAATGGAGTGTGGGAAGAAAATTCTTAAGGGAAATGTGGAAATCCTTAGGACACAAATCATCAAAGCACTCAAAGAAACAACTCAAGACATCCCCCATAATTCAATTTTAGATCCCCACTAAATTTGAATTTTTCTAAAACATATCCCCCCTAGAAATATATGCAAGAAAAACTAAAATGTTGAAGAAGTTTGGATGCTTAAATCAATTATTTATAATGCATGATGGTTTTTAAAAATTATAAAAAATGGGCTACCCAAAACATAAAATTTTGAATTCCTTACAAAATTCTAATATGACACAAAAGTTTGTGAAATTTTGGCAAATGGGGTGAAAATTACACCCCATCAAAATTCCCTTACAATAATGGCTTCAAAGGCCAGAAAATACATCAAAACAACACAATTTTCAAATCATCTTGATGCCAAAGCTTAGATAGTGGAACCAACTTCCTATTGACCATTAACATTTGAAGAAATATCTCCACATTTGAAAGTTATAGAAAACAAAAAACAACCTCATTTCAAACACTTCAAGGTCACTAAGTAGTCAACTAACCACTGGTAGTCAAAATGTTGATAGTGATGTCAATAACAAATGTTACTACAAATTTTAACATGTGGGATATTAATTCAAAATTTGGTGGTTGATGCATGGAGGGAGAATTAACTAACCAATTCAAAATCTGGTGGTCGATGCATCAAGGGAGAATTAACTAACCAATTCAAAATCTAGTGGTTGATGCATGGAGCAAGAATTTACTAACTTTGATGCTCAACCAAAGTCAACCGGTAGATTTGATTGTGAGTGGGTAGCCACTTGTGAGATTAGATGCCTATGTTGGTGGTTGTCATTGGATGGTACAATGGGAGGTTGTTGGGGCTACTACCTTTGAAGGAGTTGACTAGACCTTAAGTGCGCAAGGGTCATAGAATTTACATAGCAGATGTCACTTTAATCGTAACAAACCAATTTCCAAGTTTCTTTTGATGTCAACTATTCTAATTTGTATCTTGATTAATAAACACTATATCGTGAAGCCTTGTCTCCTCAAAAGTCTCATTCATTTTGCCCACTTGCAAAATGTTTTCAAATTGAGTCTGAATATCTTTTTATGCTACACAATCTAGGATGAAGTGTTATTTAGTTTTACCACCCCTGTATTGCAAAAAATACAAATTTGTTCATCCCATTCCTCTTTGGGGACTATCTATCTACCCATCTCACATTTAAGATGATGAGACCCGACCCTTAATTGAAAAACTAAAATATTAGCCTTTCCATTAATTGCGACCCTCAAATAAGCTTTTTCATCATGTTTTCATGTGGGGTTGAACTCTTTGATATAGTGTGCTTTTTTTCAACCAATTTGTTTTGTCCACATGGTAGCCCTGAATATTTCTAACATTTTTTAATCTATTCATTGGTATCAAGACATTTTTGTGTATTAATGTCCCATTTTCTCATCCACTTGTTAAAAACATATTTATATTTATAAAATATTGCTCAACAAGAATCTTGATATTTTTGGTCTTAGACTAGATGGAAGCACCATGACCTTTTTTCTCTTTTTGAGGATTTAGGATTAGGCTTTGGATGAAGTACCCTTGACACACATCAATGCACACATGTATGCATATGCATAAATATTTATGCATGGCGTTTTATAGACCAATTTGGTCTTAAGGATGTTGAAAGTAATTGTTATTATCATATATGTATAAATTATTTCATGATGTGTATTAACAAATTTTGTGGTTCATATATTAACATGGAAAGAGAGAATTAACTAATTGATTTATGGAAAGATAACTGGATAAAATAATCAACCTGACTATATTTTATTCAAAATTCTTCTCCACAAAAAAATTCTAAACTTAAACCATATTCACAATAATTCTAAAACCGAGCAGTATCCACTCCCCACAGCCATGCCTTCAACATTATAAAATTTGAATAACATTGACATTCAGAGTATAGGCAAATTGACAACCGCAATCTATTCTTGAGCTTGGTTACGACGTCAAAACCAATCAGAAACAAGATCTAAGCATATACCTACTTATGAGCTTAAGAAAGCCTTATTTACAATAGTATAGAGTTTTATATATTGATAACACTGTCATAACGTATATAAGTCAACACACAACAAAATGTGAACGAACGGTCGAATATACAGTAAATGCTAAAGCAAATTTTTCTCAGACCAATAGTTAAACAACCAATAAAAGTGTGGAATTTTTAAGAGGCTCGTTTGTCATACTAGTGGAAATTAAGGTGCAAACAAGAGACTGTGTGAAGTACATCTGAAGTAAATAAATTAATTAGGAAATAGATATTGCAATACAGAAACCTAAGCTGCCAAGAAAAAATACTCGAATCTAGATTTGTTACAAGACTCAGACTTGGTGCAGATTCAGCAAATTGGGAAAACTCAAGAAATTCAGAGATTTTTAAGAATTTAAAACTACTTTCATGCACCATTTAATAAATAAACCTAAAGACATAATAATCTCATCAAATAGAAGCTACTCTGATCACATACACAAGTATACATCGACCACATAAGTATAAATGCAAATTTTAGCTGAAAGAAATAACACATTAGATATATAAATAGTGTCAAATGCATACAAACTCATGGAATGTGAAATCCATGGAATCAAAAGTTCCAAACAAATATCAAAACAAAAGCTATAAGTCTATGGCTCAGAGGATCCTATATCACTTGATCCCCTAACCCCTCCTTCATGTACATCCAAGATAGGTTCTAGATGATGATGGAACCATGATATCTGCCCGTGTCTCAGGTTCAGTGACATCCACAGCACATTATAGATCTTGGATACTGGTTCTCTTATATAAGTTGCATGAGCAAAGATAAGGGTTCAATATCCTCTATGAACATGTCAAGTTTTCAAAAACCTTTGATATGATAGATCTTGGATGTCAATATATGACTGCAAAACTGTTAAACAGTGAAAACTTTGGAAACAATCATTTTGAAATATATCGTAGAAGAATGAATTCTCATTCGTATTAGTTTATAAGGAAGATATAGCAGCTCTAGACTGCTTTTCCTTTTCGCTCCAAAAAATGCCTTGTAGCCCAAAGCAGTCAAAACCAACCAAATATGTTCTCAAAGATTAGGCTATGGGTGAAAATAGACACTTTTTTTAACTTCTATGTAAATGCCATTTAGTTTCTTTTCTTTTTATGACAAGATTTCTTCTTTCCTTTGGGTTTTGTTGGATACACGGGTTTTTATATGTCTTCAGAACATATCCACTTTCTTGATATGTATATGACCTAAATACTGATCAATGTTGTATCCAGGAATATCTGATCGGTGTGCATATTGGGTAGGATAGATGTTTTATGTGGGAGTAGGGTGTATGTGGTTATGTAGGTATGAATGTATGCATGCTTATTTTCTCTATATGGAATGCTATTTTTTTTTGACTGAATGCACCAAAGCTAAATATAGATTACAGTGGTTATTGATTTTGATTATTCTCTTGAATGGTGATATAAAAATTGGCAATAGAGGGTTTCTCAGAGGGCATAAAAACATATCAAATAGAATGCTTCTGAAAAATAGTTATTTTAAACTCTTCTATATCCAGATAGTTTTTTCTGTTTCTTTAATGCTCTTTATCTCCATGTGCGGGGCAGCATCTTGGGCTTGGGACTTGCTGAGTCTGTCGAGTCTTGCAAGACTTGCTCAGACCCGAGTGTTGGGTCCCTGGGCCTCTTTTGACTTGGCTCGCCCCTGGACTCGCAGAGTCTGGGCTGAGTACAGGAGAGTCTTGTAACCTTGGCTCTTAAGGATGTTGAAGTTAATTGTAATTGTAACTCTAGACCACACAAAGAACAAAGGATTTTGAAAATATATATTAAAACAACATAGATAGCATATAAATGATTATTCATAGAATGAAATAATCATTGGACACAACTTGAACGTAAACGAACATGTAACAAGAGCTGTACAATTCTAACTTTGCTGGTTGTAATTTACATATGCAAAGCCTTGACATCAATTCTCCTAGATTTCATCCAGAATACTCCTGGTTATCTCTTGCATAGATCTCAAATATGGAAACATTTTTGCATAGTTATGGCCATAATGTCTGCTGAATACATTGTCAATTCTTGCAAGATTCTTCTTGGCACATTCATATTTGTTCAACATGTGTTCGATCGACACCAATTTCACCAGTTCATTTGCAACGACAATATGATCACTGTGGTACAACTTTTCAAGAATCTGCCCAAATTACACAAAGTGTTTTCAGAGATAAATGTTATGAAATCAAGTATCTATGATGTAACACTGGCTAAGAATGATCAACGATTTATGTCAGGCTTGATAACTGCCTCACAAGATCAGACATGCATATACCTGAATTGATTTTTCACAGTTATTTAAAGCAGAGAGAGGCTGAAAAGTCAAACAAAACATCTCTGCAACCATATCTTCTGCCTGAAGTGACATAGAAAGGTTTCTAATTTAGATGGCCCACAAAACTTAAAAATGAGTTTGAGTGTTTGTAAAAGAAGCATTTGTTTTTAGTAACCCTGCAATTTTAGCTTTAGGTATTTCAGGTCTGTACAGTCAGCTGATTGTTTCCTCAAGCTGCAAGCCACAATGTATTTCATTCATATACTCTTGACATCCTAGTAGAAGCAATATTAATATAAATATTAATTATACATATTGTCCTATTTTTTTAAGTTGGAGGTATATTATAAGGACGATGGAAAGTTTAATCATATTACTCCTTAGAGTTCTATATCTTAAATTTTCTGTAGTCAGAGTCAAGGGCCATACCTTTGCAACCTCTTTGTTGTAGGCATGCAACATGGATGACAAGGATCGAAGGAATTGTAACGCATCATCCAGCAGCCTTTGTTTGTCACCATGTACATGTATCTGACCATATACTCTGCAGCAGTCATAAAAACATCAAGCACAGACAAAGCCAAAAAAAATGGGCAAGTCCAAAGTATTAGAGATCTCGAAGAAACATTCAGAATTGTGTGCCACATCAAGCTATGATCCCTCATCCTCTAGGCATTACAGATTGCTTGAGATTTAAAAAATAATCATATCTTCAAAGGAATTTAACAGTGATAATGCATCTCTCAAAGTTAAAACAGAACTGCAATGAGATATTCCATCAATTGGTCTTATTTGTATTGTAGACTTTATTCTATGGTTCTGCAGCTGGAGTTTGTCAACAACAGGTTACACAGCCAATTCAGATAAAGTCTATTGTGTTGGCCAGTTTAGAAAGACAGAGACTGACTAAAGCAAAGCTGATAATAAACTAAAACATTGATACGATTAAACTCAAGAATTGATTGTAGGATCGCTGAATACCATAACCCAAATGTTTATAGATATAATTTCAGCACAAAAAATAAAAATACATCAATATATCACATGGTATCGATAGTCTACTAATACTGGAGTTCCACATCATCAAGATTCTTTGGAGAGCAAAGATAGTTGTATTAGCTAGATGAAGAGGCACTAGAGGAATCTCCTACTATGTTAGAATTCTCCATAATGGAATTGCCTTGTATCAATGCATGTATGGAGACATCAATGTCACTCATCTAATGCTGTATATCTAAAGTCCTATTCGGCCCCTTCTACTAGTCAACAAAGGGGCATGACAAAAAATGAAGATTGGAATGGACATATACAAGGCCGTTTTCTTTATTTACTGTCAAACCAATATGCTTCACATAATGAATGAAGCCTTCGGTGCTCCATTCCTTTCAATTGTAGAAGAACTAAAACCAATTAAAATTTTGATGTCAAAAAATTAAAAAAGATAACAAAAGCAAATAAAAATTAAATAAAACAAGTAAAAACCTAAATTTGAATATAACTCATAAAATGACAACTTGTGACAAGACCTTGATTGTCATATTTGGCATTTTTTGGTATGGAAGTTCCATCACTTCATAGGGTCTATTAATTTCTTGTCTACCATTGCATCAACATTTTCATGAGTCCAACTTAGGGATGCAAAGGTCCCAAACTCATCTCAAATCTCTATTGCAATCCTAGGATATGTAAGTCTTACTAAAGGCCTTTCTACATCTCTCAACTACCTCTGCAGTCATTTTTATACAATTTTGTTTGCCACTTCCAACATCTTAGCATAGTAGTACTTGTGATTCAAAACACATGTCAAAAGTGACAAAGAGATTGTCATTTTGTCCCACCTCATTTTCACACTCTCGTATAATTATTTGTAGATATATTTGGAAGGTTCTAGCTCTTTTGTTATGATAATGACTTTGATTTGCTCCACTATTGTAACCATGTGAACATAAAAATCACCCATAACTGGTTTACTTGTGTCACACCGGTAAATGGGGGCATATATTGGTTCAATGAAATAAAGCAAATGGTTTACTTGATTCCATCAATCTTCATCAAGAACAATATTATTATTTGCAATTTATTTGGGATTTGCCTTCAAAGCAGCCAAACATCACTAATGACTATTTTTAAAAGGCACTTCCAACATCTTAGCATAGTAGTACTTGTGATTCAAAACACATGTCAAAAGTGACAAAGAGATTGTCATTTCATCCCACCTCATTTTCACACTCTCGTATAATTATTTGTAGATATATTTCGAAGGTTCTAGCTCTTTTGTTGTGATAATGACTTTGATTTGCTCCACTATTGTAACTATGCGAACATAAAAATCATCCATAATTGGTTTACTTGTGTCACACTGGTAAATGGGGGCATATATTGGTTCAATGAAATAAAGCAAATGGTTTAATTGATTCCATCAATCTTCATCAAGAACAATATTATTATTTGCAATTTATTTGGGATTTGCCTTCAAAGCAGCCAAACATCACTAATGACTATTTTTAAAGGCTTGGTTTACATCAATAAGCTTCTTTAAGGCTTGATTTACTAGTGACCATATTTTTTGAGGTTTGGTTTACACTATGTATACCCAAAACATAGACACATTTTAATCCTATGGAAATTGATAAAATATACAACCCAAACCTCATGGTGACATCTCTCACTAACCATACTATCCTTGATGAGATATTGTTTAAAGACTAAGTTGCCCGTTCTGGTTTGGGTTCGAGTTCGAGTTCGGGAATCTAGTTTGCAAGTTCAGCTAATTTTTTGGGGGGGTTTAGATTCGTTTGGGTTTGATAGTACAAAAACCACAAGCAGTGTTGGTGCCACTTGCACTAATAGTGTGCTGACATTTCGAGTCCTCGAATGCAATATGCTAAGAAGTGGAAGGATCCTAGTCAATATGCTTTGGCTCTATAGCCCACATCTTCGGTTCCTCTTGCTTGTAGTCATGTTGTTTGTGTGAAAGGAGACGCAAGTTGGAATGCACATATACTAAGGTCTCCGCTTTCTTGAGTGCAATTCATTGCGCTTTACTAAGTGGATGAAAGAATATGTGCTCCAATTCCTTTTTGATGCAGATGAAATAGCAACCTATGAAGACAATGTAAAAAATTAAAGATACATTTATTAAAAGAATTTAGAAAAAATAAAAAACTATAAATAAAACTTCAAATACTAAAAAGCTAAGTTACCGGTTCCGGTTCGGATTCGGGTTCGGATTCGGGTACGGGTTCGCGGATTCGGCAAAAAAAAATTTTTTTTGGGTACGGGTACGGGTTCGTCCGTACATATATATATATATTTTAATTTTTTTTAATATATATATATATATATATATGTTCAAACTTCAAACATCAAAATTATATATGTTCACAGTTCAAACATACAAATATGAAACATCAAACATACAATGTAACTTTCCCATACAATGATACATAGATGATAACAGATAAATCATAAATCAATAAATCATAAATCATAAATCCATAATTGCCAATGCCAATAAATATTCTGATATTGATATATCATAAATCATAAATGTAATATCATATTCATAATTTGCAAAAAAGATAATATTCAAGTTTCAAGTTTCAAAATGTGAAAATGTCATGACACAATAAAGTATAAAGTTAAACATTCAAATTACAAGCCATCTATGGGATTTAAATTCCATATTCATCTTCATCTGAAGCATCCAACCCAAGCTCACGGTCATCAAGTGGTTCAAATTCAGCATCAATTGAACCAATATCAAATGGAATGCCACTCCCACTAGCTATGTCTCTCTCAAATTCCATAACCGCCTCGTCTATAGAGACTTGGCAAAGTTGTGCAACTGTAGCATCTAAATCAGCACACTCAGGGGCTAGATCCCAATTCCTTGTTACACCCTCACTATATTCAGGGTCCTTATGTGACAACAAACGAAGGTTGGAGTGTACGTAGACCAAATCCTCAGCTTTCTTTGCACCCAAACGATTACGTTTGACTGAGTGGATGAAGGAGTATGTACTCCAATTCCGCTCAGCTGAAGAAGAACTTGCAACTTGTTAAAAGTTAAAACATAATTAGAAATTTACAAATTAAAATTATAAAATAAAAAAATGATAGCATCAAATGGAATTGGAAAACTATAAAAATAAAAAATAAAAAGATACATACTTGGGAGTTAAGTTTAATTGCAAGAGGCTGCAAGTAAATGGAGCCTTGACCATGTACATACCACCACTCATCAGCATCCATCCCATATCTAGCATTAAGAGCTACAACATCATGATTTTTTGCAGATACAAATTGGCCAAACTCCCTCATGACAATATTTCTTGTCTCCTCATCTTGATATATCTTTTTAAAGGCAGCCCTATAGCCAGAAGCAACCTCTGCATCTCTATATGGTGGCACCCTCCTTGGTGTTGCAAGCATCTCTGCACTATAAAATTTTGGCGTCAAAGCAAATGCTAAGAGATGTAAGGGGGTGGTCATCTTGTTCCAACGGTCAACAACAATTTTCTGCACAACTTTGAAAAATGTTTCCGTTGGGTCATTTTCTTTTCTATTTATTACTTCTTTTATTTTTTCCACCATGCAATCCATGCCATCATAAATCTCGCCCAAACATGGGCGATCAGTATCAGCATACCTGATCATGCTCATGATGGGCTTAGTGAAATTCAAAACATATTCCACATCATCCCACCATTTCTCACTAAGGATCAATGCTCTTACTTTTAGAGCTCTTTCTGTGTGGGACTGCTTCCATACACTCCACAAGCTGTTGATGACCATAGAACTCAAGGCGTCTCGCACCTTCAGAAGTCGTCTTAAGACGAGCGTGTGAGATGCAAATCGTGTTTCAGCAACCTAACATGACATAACAAAATACACAACATATATCAAATGCAAGTCTATAAAAAATACAAATTTAAAACTAAAAAATAAAAAATAAAATTTAAAATTAGTAATTATAAATTACCTTCAACAACTCCAACTTGGAGAAGGTCCTGAAAATGGCTTGTGACATATGATGATTAGTCACAAACATTTGAATCTCCTCACCCTCCGCATATAGTTTTTTCACCCAATCAATTTGTGTGCCAAGCTTTTGCATGATTAAATTGAGTGAGTGTACTGCGCATGGTGTCCAAAAGATGTGACCATATGTAGCCTCCACTATAGTCCCTGCTGCCCTACAATTTTTAGCATTGTCAGTTACAACTTGGACAACATTTTGAGGCCCCACCATGTCAATGCATTCTATCAAGATATTGGCAATGAAAATTGCATCTTTCACTTGCCCCTCACAATCCACTGCTTTCAAAAACATTGCCCCTTTAGGACACACTGCTATAACATTGATCAATGGCCTATTTTTACAATCTTTCCATCCATCAGAAACAATGGTCACACCTGTTTCCTGCCATGTATCTTTGATGACCTTCAACTGTAACTCTATGGATGCTTTCTCCTTTGCCAATAAGGTGGTTCTCACCTTTTCATACCTTGGACAAACATAATCAAAAGGTGTATTGCAAAGAGTATGCACCATGTCCCGAAAGTAAGGTGATCTAACAAGGTTGAAAGGAAGCCCATTGCCATAAAGGCAACGTGCAATTTTGGAATCTGCAATCTCTCTCAGTTCATTTTTGAAGGCAAAATCCAATGGGCCTCTTTTCCGTGAAGCCACAACATTCTGATTCTCTACTGCATCAACTGGTGGGTTTTGCATGAAAGGATGTGAACCAGCTGGTCTTGTGGAGCCCATGGTATTAGAAGGCCTCTTAGACATTGAGCTTTGATGGACAAGAGGATGATCAGTCTTTGCTTTGCTACTTCTCCTATCAGCTTCCTCTTGTTCTCTAATATATCCCAAAACTAGAGCTTTTGGCAGCCCCTTGCCATCTGATCCCTTACAAAATTTTATTCCACGCCCAGGGATGAAACAAAGGTGGCCTTTCACTCGATAGTATGAGCTGGTATACTCAGTGCCACAATGGTTGCATTGCCAAACAAAACCCCCACCACCAGACACTGGCTTGATCATTGTTGTATAATGCCAAAGTGGTGAATCTTGATCAAATATAAAGGGGGTATTTTCATTTCGGACATTTGCAACTGAACTAGAGCTTGCACTTGCACTTCCAGTTCCAGCCATTATGTATGATTATATGAATAGTGCACCTAAAATGAAAAGAGAATGCACAACATTATTGAAAAAAATTATTAAAATTTTGGTATTATAACCCCATACTATGCATACAAAGTGTAAAAAAATATACAAGACTTCTTTAAAAAAAATTAAAAAAACTTTAAAAAACTTTAAAAAAAAATTTAAAAATTTGAAAAAAACTTGGAAAAATTCTTGAAAACTTGAAAAAAATTCAGATTCACTTACCTTTAATGGCTAAATCTTTCTTCTCCAGTGATTCCTATGCCTTTGATGCGTGTCTCACACCTTCGTAGTCGTCACCTTCGAAGAAAAATACAAAAACTAAGAACCCTGATTGTAGAGAAAAAATCTTCAAAAATGCAAGTAGAATAGGTTGAATGCATGTTTTGATGCATGAAATGCATTATAGAGGGGCGGATTAGGGTTTAGATGTATTTAGAAGATTAAAAATATTGTTTTTTTATTGTTTTTAAATGCTTTCTAACCCGTGGGCCCCGTTTTTGGGAACCCACGGGCTTGGGTTCACCCGGGTCCTCCTGGGTTCGCCTTGGGTCCCACCCGGGTCCTGCCCAGGCCGCTGGGTTCCCTGTGGGTCCTGCCATGCAGGACCCACAGGGAACCCAGCCGCCTGGGCAGGACCCGGGTGGGACCCAGGGCGAACCGGACCAGGACCAGGACCGGGCACGGACCAGGACCAGGACCCAGGCAAAAAAGGGGAGAACTGGTATCATAGCTAAAAAGTAAATATTCATTAATTGTTAAACTTAATTGTGATATAATTTTAATTACGAGGGCTTGTAGGTGTTGAAAGAATTGGCCATGGAAGTACCACCAATTATGAGTATCCTTCTTAAACCTATCACGAGAGCCTCGATGCTTTAATTAGTTGAGTGCACAAAATCTATGAACTCATTCATAATTGTATCTTGCAATACATCTTCAGGGAAGAGTCAGAGGAATGCTACCTTGTACCCTTTAGCCACTTCAAGATCTCTATATGGGGCAAGCCTTCTTGGCACAGAAAGAAAGTGATTGCTGAAGTATTTTGGAGTCAATGCAAAGCCAAGATGTAATGGAGTGGTCATCTTGTTCCATCTTTCTTCAACAATTGCATGTACTTGTTTGAAGAAAGTCTCCTCAGGGTCTTGCTCTTTCACATTTATGATGCACTTTGTCTTCTCAAGCATTGAGTCAATGCCATCATATATCTCTCCAATGCAAGGCCTATCCATGTCAGTATAGCGAATCATGCTCATAGTGGGCTTGGTGAAACTAAGGAGATACTCCACACAATTCCAGCATGAGTCATCTGATATCCTCTACCTAATTTATTTTGCCCTCTCAATGCTGCTTTGCTTCCATATAGACCAATTTTGGCTTAATGACCATATTAGAAAGTGCCTCTAACTTTGACAAGTAATCTCAAGACCATTGTATTAGAGGTGAAATGGGTCTCTATAACCTATAATAGGAATTAAAGCCAAAATAATTAAAATTTAAAAACAAACTTTAAAAGAGAATTAGAATACACAATCAAATAATGAAAATTAGAAAATATTACAATATCTTTAATTACATTACATTTACATTTCCCTTTGAATACATTGCATAGCTTTCAATAGTAGGAAATAAAGAGCATGAAGGAGAATATGAAGAAGAGGAGAGATATGCATTGAGTCCAATCTCCAAATCCAAGTCCACCGTTCCTCAATGGTGGTTGGCAATGCCACTCGACCAGGTGGAACCTTTAGGTCCATCCCACTATGTTTGTGGAGATGGTCACATGGCCCAAAGACTCAAACAAAGAAGGCACTGGGGGATAAGACTTAAACAATGCCAAATTGTAATGTCCCACCTCAGGTGAACACTAGAATCTGCCATTGAGTAACCTGTTTGTAAATCTTAATTTAATAAACTATATTTTTCCTGTTTTTTGGTGGTCTTTCGGAACGAGACAGAAGTTGCAGACGATGTGTTTTTGATTTGTTTTGAAGTTTTGAAAAAGAAAAGACAAATGCTTTCTTCTTGTAATAGATGAAGTAAACTGAAAACTATTTTGGAAATCACAGTCAAGCTTATTATTTCTATCAAATTTCTATTGTAGACAAGTACATGAGTCTTATGACAAGGGTGCTATTACACAGCAAACAATGTCCTTCAAATCACTACCAAATATATTCGGTAGCTTGAGTAGTTGATGAGTTGAACTTTGAAGTTAAGCAAACAACCAAGGTGCACACTCAGAAAATAATTCACGGTGGTTAGAAATTTGCTTCTTTCCTCTCCAAATTGATGTCATATGGGGGTCTTATGTAGGTGCTCATATTGAGAAAACATGCAATGGCCAACCTTCAAGGTTTGGATGCTTAGAGACTCAATATCCTACAGCTGGTACGGCCTGATATGGGTCTGATTTTATGAGTATTGAACCCTTTTTGACTGCTGCAACCCTTGTAGACTGAACTGTTGTGTTGGAGATGAGAGTACAATAGTGGACAGCTACCTAGAGCGAAGTTTGAGACTGAAATGAGCTCCAAAAGAGTTGTAAAGGGGGTCGGCCTGCCAAGCAGCCACCTCACTACAGCCATTGTAAAAAACTCTTCAACTGGTCCAAAAAAACCCTTCAAAACTGCTGCAAGATCTTCAAACAACTTGTGGACAGCTACCTAGAGCGAAGTTTGAGACTGAAATGAGCTCCAAAAGAGTTGTAAAGGGGGTCAGCCTGCCAAGCAGCCACCTCACTACAGCCATTGTAAAAAACTCTTCAACTGGTCCAAAAAATCCCTTCAAAACTCCTGCAAGATCTTCAAAGTTCAAACAACTTGTCCTCATGTGCCAATACAATCCTTATGCAAAGATGATCCAAAAAACGTATTTTCCAAGCCTTTCCAATCTGTTGTCCTCATTTTCGTTTTGCATGAAAACAGGACAACCCTTACGGAATTTTTATAATTTGCACTCTTTCTTTCAAAGTCAAGAAAATGAGACTTTTTTGGTCGTCTCATTCATCCTTGACTATGAGTTATTTGACGTTGGATTTCCTTCATAAAGTTAAAATTTCTGAATTTTAACTTCAATTTTGAACTTCCCTATTTTGATGCAAAATTAGGTTTTACCTCTTATTTCGCATCAACTTTGGTCATTGGGTGTAAAATCGGGTTTTATCTTTGATTATGCACTTAATTAATTTTAAGTGCAAATCGGACAAATAGGTCCGATTTACATGTTTATTATGCACGATTTTGCAATTAATGTTTGAGGAGTTTGTTTCAAATCGGGTCTCTTTATCCATTTATGTTTTGATTAATGCCCTAATTTTCTTTTAATCTTTCGCGTGAAGTGGTGTTTAGAGCTCGATTTTCAACAAAGTCCAGTTCATAGAATTCATAGAAATCGTGGCATGGATTCAAAGCTTTTCAGATTTTTAAGCTTTCTATTTTTACTGTCGTGCCCTAGTTTTGATCAGATTGAATTTGTAACCCAACACATATCAAGATTTATCTTGATATCTATCGAATTATAAATCCGACCGATTTATATTTTCCAAGTTATGCATCATGGTTGTGATGGGATCGAATGTCCGTCACACACCATGGCATGCATCATGGTGTGTGGCGGGCATTCAATCCCGCCACATTTTTCTCTGTTTATTTCTTGTTGGTGTTTATGCTAGGGTAGGGATATTACCCTGAATCCCCACCATAGTCTACGACTGTGGTGACCGGGGTTGTAACCCTGTCCTGGCCCTTTGTTCTTCCTTTTATTGCAAGTGTTCGGGTTTATATCCCCGACACCCACCACTTTGCAATGATGGTGGTTGGGGCTATAAACCCGACCACCATAGGTTTTCAGCCTGTGTTCTTTTGTTAAGTGTTAGTCAGGGTTTCAACCCTACCCGACACCATTTTTTGACCTTCCTTTGAAGATGTCGGTCGAGGTTGTAACCCCGCGCGACACCCAACCTTGGCTTTCCCTATTTGAAGTGTAAATCAGAGTTTTAAATCCGATATACACTTAGCCAATTTACATTATTTTATTTTATTTTTTGATGTAAACTCCGATTTACATTGCGTTGTGAGTTCTTTCCATAATGTAAATTAGAGTTACAACTCCGATATACATTAATTTTTGATATTGTTTTGTTTGAAGTGTAAATTAGAGTTATAACTCCGATATACACTTAGTCATGATTTACACAGTTTTAGTGCAAATCAGACTTCTAAGTCCATTTTGCACCCAATGCACACACATACAAATTGATGATTTTTGATCAATTTGTGATGGATTGATGGACTTTTTCCTATCAAATGAAATTTTTTATGAAGGCTAATCACATCAAATGATGATATTTTCATGTTGCAGTGCATCCATTGCAAATGTCAGAGCCTTCATCTAGCAAGAAACCAATGAAGTTCAAGAAGGAAGAAATACATCCAGTTTTTCCTCCGTCGTCCATGTCTTCTAATATTTGTTCACCACAACCTCCACTTGAAGATAAGGAAAGCTCAAGGTGAGAATATTAATATATAGTTGCAGTTTTTGAAATCGTATTCACTATTAAATGTGTTTTTCACTTGTAAGGCAAAGACTAATTTCTACATGGGCAAAATCAGGAAGTATTGAGGAAGACCCGCCAATTGACCTCGATGAGATAGATGTAGATCAGTGTGAGTTGATTCCTGTTGATGATGATGATGATGATCCTCCGCTTAAGACTGTAGATTTTGATCTCATGAGGGAAGCCAACTTGGATCCTAAATGGATTGAACGAGCTAGGATAGGCTCTCACCCGGGAGCTTCATCTTCAGGGCTTCCTGCCATCTAGCATGTCATTGCCTATATTTAATATTTTGGAATTTTGTACTTAGTTTATAGGTTGACTTGGTACAAAGTCACAAACTATATTGTAATTGACATTTTGACATCTATTACCATCTAGAGATTATTTATGTTGTGGTATGTTTTGTGCAACATAATCAACAATATGAATATAAACAACGAAAATCTATTTTCTACAATTCATGTGATCAAGTGCCTATTTTATTTGCCTACAATATCTATATGCTATGGAAATGCCCTAAAATATTAAAAAAAGCAGTTTTTGATTGTTTTTCTGCAATTTTTTACGTTTTTTTTGTAAATCGGATCTTTTCCCAATTTTTTGAAAAAATCTTATACTTTTGTTTTGTCGATTAATTCCCCAAATGATTAATGCTTCCTTGGTTTGGACAGTCAGAATCCATACAAGGTTCCCTTACCTAAGAGAGAATATGATAGACTCTGTGCATTCTATTATGTCCTGATGGAAGTGCTGAACTTCCCCATCAACACATCCCAAATTCATAATAAAATTTGTAATGTCCTTGATATAATTAAATTGTTCAATTTAAATAAATTATTGTATGGCCCCGTACTTAATAATATCTTTGAGCCCTTTTCATTAATTCGTTAGTCATAAACTTTTGGTGTTGGCCTGTTTGTAACCCTTCGGGAAACTTCCCAGAGCCCATTTATAAGGCCGAGTTTGGCATAGTTGTAGGTATGGTGAATTTGATGTTTTCTTTGTATCTGTGAATTCTAGTTGGAATTTGGCACTGTTGCAATTTCAGAGGTGCAAGATCCTCCCTATTCTGTAATCGCAGTTTCGGTGGTTAGCAGCCACCCTAGTCTGCCGTTGGAGATATCATCTCTGATATTTCACTTTGTACTTCATTGTCAGATCTATCTCTACCGTGTGGAAATATAATTACAAATATCTAGTTCTTGGCCATTCAATGTTGTTGGTGTATACTCTGTGTTGATAATTCATTCCTGGATCTGCAATAATCTTATTGACGGAGAAATTATTTTCAATTGGATCCTTTAGTGGAAGTAACATTGTCGTACAATGTTTGGAAGTGTGCCGAAGGGTGTTGAGCATCGTTGATTGAGGGCCGAAGGTGTCGAAGGTACTTGCTTCCCTTGGGTACTTCCATCGGTAATTGCCCTCGAGTATACTTCCCTCCGGTACTTTGCCCTCGGATATACTTCCCTCAGGTATTTCCCTCGAGTACTTCCCTCAGGTACTTTGCCCTCGGGTACTGTGTTGTAAGAGAGTGCTGGTACATTGTTGTCCTCGATTTCAGTTTGGCCAAAATCGTGAGGCAACCCTTCGAAACTGGTCCATTTCGTACCTTATGGTCTCCGGGAGAGCTTAATCGACTTGGTTGGTTAGTTCGTTTCGTTCTTCGCTTTTCATTTTTGTTATTTTTCTTTGCTTTCTAAGTTTGCATTTTAACCTGCAGATCGAACTTTAAAGTCCGAACTGCAGGGGTCTTGGTAAATAATTACATTTCGGACTTTAAAGTCCGAAGTGTATTTGAGTTTTGTTATAGTCAGCAGTTCGGACTCTAAAGTCCGAACTGCATTTGGTTTAGACTGCAGTTCGGACTTTAAAGTCCGAACTGCTGTTTGCTCAAGACTGCAGTTCGGATTTTAAAGTCCGAACTGCAATTAGTTTTGGATTGCAGTTCGGACTTTTTTCTCCGAATTGCATTTGATTTTTATGTTAGTTGCATGTCGGGTTTTAAAGTCCGACATGCAAGTACTCCTAGGTCGCATGTTGGACTTTAAAACCCGACATGCAACTACGAGTTGTATTACTTAGCATTTATTGCTAATTAGGGTTTTGGTTTAAAGTTGTTTTTTTAAAATGTTAATCTTGCTTTTAATCCACATTTCTGGTTTTTATCGCGCGCCTCCACCTCCTTTTTCCTCATTGCAATCCGGTTTTCTTCTCTTTGTTGCTTGATCAAATCGCCCATATCCGGATTTTGCAAATCTCCATGACGGAATAGGTATGTGCTCGTTTTCAGGTTTTTATTGTTTAATGTTTTTACTTTCGTTTTTTCCTTTTTTGTTTGTCTTTCTTGTTCCCGGTTTTCGCTTTAGGAGAACGATTGGGTTTTGAACTCCGATTGCCTCCTTAGCTTTGGAGAAACAATTGGATTTCAAAACCCGATCGTTCTCCAAAACCTCCCCTATTCTAAGCTGCATATCGGAGTTTAAACTCCGGTATACAGCTGAACAGTTGTATCCTCCACATATCGGACTTTAAAGTCCGATGTGCCCCTAATTTTTTCCAGTCAGTGCTCGTTTGAAGTTTTTTCTTAACATATCGGACTTTAAAGTCCGATATGTAAATGTCTTTCCCCAAAGTTACACTTCGGACTTTAAAGTCCGATGTGTTGATATCCTTTCACAAACTTGCACTTCGGACTTTAAAGTCTGATGTGCAAATTTTTGTTGGTAAAGAAGCAGGTCGGACTTTTTTCTCTGACTTGCTGTTTTGGTAGTTTTTATTCCTTCGCCTGCTTTGAGTCCCGTTTTTCGATCCGTTTGAGAAAAAATTGATTTTCGATAATGATGAATCACTAATCATTAGTGTTGAATGCAGTCATTGTGCACAAATGTCAAAGCTCTCCCACAGCAAGCCCGAGTCTTCCTCAGGACAACCTTCTCCGAGTAAGGCATCATCAAAAAAGATGAAAATACAAGTACGATAGGTACTTGAATATGTACCCTGAAAGTTCAGTGGATTCTAACATTAAAGAGATCAAGGACACTGAAATTGGCCACGTTGACATGCAAGAATTTCTTGATCGGGTTTAGAAGGCTCCTGCACACCTGACCAGTTAATCAAAACTGAGCTGCATAAGTATGCATCCTTCCCAGTTGCGGCTCATGATCCTGAATTTGTACTAGCAGTGGCTGATCATTTCGATCCAAGCACAAGATAGGTAAGGGATGATGATCAGAAGGTCATAATGACTTTAGACAACGTATTTTTCAATAGTATCTTCAAAGGCTCATTGGCAGAAGAAGTGGTTGATATTTCTCAAGAGAGTGCTCAAGAGTACTACGAGAAACACGAAGATAAATGCAAGAAGGTAATCGATACTATTTATCTTTCAACTGCTAGATCCTCCCTCACTTCTCGGTGGCCTAAGTCTTTTCACAGGAGTGATTTTACTGAAGAATATAATGACATGGTCACCATGTTATCCAGAGTGAGAGGATTAAAAGACTCATTATTTCCAAAGCTGGATGATTTACTATATGAATATAATCAGAAAGGGAGCTGCAAGAATTGATTGGGGAGAACAAATCAATGATGCGCTTTGTGCCCAACTGAAAGAGGTCAAGGTAACACTAAAGTTTTATATGACCTCATACCTGGTTTACGCAGCTGCCTCTATGAGGCAATATCCAGGCTTGTCAACTAAGGGGGACAGGAGAATAGTGCCTATTTGGGAATACTATGATCAACTCACTATCAAAAATCAAGGTAATCATTACAGGAGAGTTAATGATGCTTTCTTTGCTGTTTGGAAGTGCATTTTTGATAAAGGCCTGTATAAGAGAAGAATATCAGAGGCCGCTTACAGCAAGGTTTCCCACTTTGGTTGTGTCTTCCTTCTATTCCCCACATTCACCTATATCCGGATTGGATGCTTCTCAGGTGAGCCCTTTATTCTTCCAAGGTTTCCTTCAGATTAAATTATCCTTATGGAGCTGTGCAGACAACTGATTAGTGTGCATGAGAAACAATCACAAGCACATAAGACTGGGCTGAAATTCCCAGAGTCAATTGGTAGGTATTCCGTGCTAACTAACCCCAAAGCCAAAAATATGGAGGAGGAGATGCAGTGGAATACCATGCGAAGATTCAAAGCCCGAACCAATTTTGATTTTTGGGGCATAAAGAGCAAGCTCAAAAGGACATAGACTCATGTCTATAGGTTTGAAGATGTTTGGGCAGACTGTCAGGATGAGGAGGATATAAGAAGGATGGACTTCAGCCGCCTTACTCTGGAACAAATTGAGAATCTGGATCTAGCTAAGATCCCAATGACTATGGAAGACACAGATGACATAGTAGATCCTATTTACTATGAGAAGAAGATTGCTGAATCCCCACTTCCACTTGTGCAATGGTCAAAGAAGGAAAGCAAGTCCATTACTCAAAGGATCTCTCCTGTTATAGCAAACACCAATGCTTGGTTGCTAAAGAAGCATCTCAGGATGAAACAGTTTCCTACCAGTTCGGGAGATGATGACAACAGTGATGGCACTTTGGGCAAGACAGCGACAGCTGAAACTAGAACCAAGAACAGGGCAGACTCACAAGTACTATCTTTAGCTCCAATGGTACAATCAAAAGGTAAAGGGCCTAAAATCAAATTTACAGTTAAAGGGTCAAAACAAGGTGAATCATCATCATTATCACAGGAGGCAGCGGCAAAAGAGCCAAAACAACCACCTATCAGTGAAGCTGGAAAGGGTAAAGAGGTCGAAGAAGGCGAAATTCCTCAACAAGAGGAAGTTCAGGTAGACGAAGTACCACATTCAGTTGAGGTAGATACGACAACTACTTCACAAGTAGCCGTTCACTCTATTGATTCTGACTCTGATTCTGATCAAGAAGATGAAGATGTTCATGAAGATGGAGATCTAAGTATGGGCATGCCGCAATCAGAGACTGCTGGTCAATTTTTTACAATAACCAACTTCTCTACTTTAGATGATATCCCTTCATCTACTTTTGAATCTACCATGATGGATTTTAATGAAACTTTGCAAGATGCACTTGCAGAACAGGTGTCGGTAGATTTACCAGTCATTACTACCACCGTCACAACCATCCCTTCATTGGTGAGCTCTGAAGTTACACTAACGGCACCCTCAACTCTTCCACCAATAATTGAAGAGGTACTAGCAACAAATGTTCCATTAGATGCTTCAATATCAGCACCATCAGTTACACTTGCAATTGCTCCAAGTTCTCGTCAACCTATTCCAGAATCTTCGACCCCAAGTCAGCAAGAAGCCATCACTCCATCATCCAATCTAGAACTACCCCCTTGGATGGAAGTAGTGGCTCCTAAAAGAAAGAAACAGGTAATATCTCCTGATGAATTTGACTTTGAACTTTTGGTTCCTCCAAAGCCTAAGGGAACAAAGAAGCCAAAGACAGTATCTCGGGTGGTAGTAGACCCGGCTTCCAAAAGAAAATATACTGAAGCTATGGTGCCATTGTCAGATAAGGACAAAGGCAGAATACGATCAGAAGATTATACCATACAGGTTGTGGAGCTCGGAGTAGAGACACATGAGAGTGTGAAATTAGATTCTCAAACAGCCCTTAATTCTTTGTTAAGAAAACTGGATCAAGAAAGGGATGAGAAAAATATCTTGAAGCAGAAGTGTGAGCAGTTGACCAACGTCCTCCTAAAGGTAACACAATCTTCTCAAGAGGTTGAACCTATAGGATCATCAATAGACACTGAAGCTATCAAGAAGATTGAGCAAGTAGGAGAAAAGGGCCGAGTAATGGACGAATGGATCTCGCGGCTAAGGTCAGAAGGCTCTCATCTCCTGAGTTCAACGGTGGAGTTATTGTCTGATTATGAAGTGATCCAGAGTTGGATGCAAGGACTCAAAACCTCTTTATCCCAGGAAATTGAGGAAGTTGTGAAAAGAACTACCCTTTGGAGCAAAATGGAGGATTTCAGGATAGATGTCCTGGTTGAAAACAAGGTAATTCCCACAAGAGAGAAGTATATTCAGATCTTATCCTTATTGTCTCATAAACAAGAGACGATGAAATTAATGATTGCAGAACTGGATCGTCAAAAGAAAGAAGGTGATGAGGAGGTTGACCTTATTTTTGTTAAAGTAGGCGATCTCCCTTGCGATTTGTATGATGGTGATCAAAATCTCGTCACTGCTGAGGTCGTCACCCAAGAATTTCTTTCCTTGATGGACTAGTGCACGGGACAAGATTTCTCCCTTGATACATTTGACAAATTGTTGGAAATTCAAGTCAGTTTTGAAGTACTCGCATCCATGCTAAAGGAAGTTAAGAAGAAGCAAGTGAAGATCCAAGATGTGATATCCCGCGTTCAAATCATCACGAGTTCTACCTTGATGCCAAAAGAAGAAGAGGTCAAAGCTATCCTCGTTAAGTTCGAAGGTTTTCAGATATCTAACGAAGAAGAAAATCAAGAATGAAGTTCCCCTTTTTGACACTCTTCCTTCATGCAGCTACATCAATAGATGTTGTAAATTTTTGTGCAGCTGCACGTTTTCTTTATGTAGTAGTTGTAGTAAAGTGGGACTGTGTGGATGAATAAGTCAACTGTGCCCACCTTTTTCTCAACTTCTTTTCCTATATAAGGAGGACCTTTTTGTAAATATTTTTATCTTTTTCATGCTTAGCAAAACTCTGCTGGATTTTTATCCCAATTTAGACTTTGAGCTTTTGTGATGAGAATTCAATCAAACAAATAAAGAAAACAGTTTTGTTGATTGCAAACTTTGTGTTGTATCAATAAATTTGTTTATATTATTTAATGTTCCTATGTCCATTGAATACATATTATCTTTACGTATTTGATCTTAAGATATTGCTACATGGTTAAAGAGCTCTCAAATCCTGCCAATAGACTTTGTGCTCTTAGCATGCTTGAGAAATCTGCTGATAAAGGAAGTAACTTGTAGTAAGCTTTGTATTGCTACGGTTATTAGTAGTTTAATTGATTAGAAATTTACACTTAAAGACTTTGATCTTTAAGCTAAAGTTTCTACTTGTTTAATTTGTAATGATTAGTGTAAATCAGTGTTACCATAAAGGAGACTTTGTGCTGCTTAAAAGTAACTCTTAGTATAGTTTATTAGATTAATAGTTCTTTTCTTTGAATATCTGAAGAGGTAGAGAAACTGTAACTAGGCGAAGGGAGAATACATAAACTCTGAAAAAAGAGAGTTATATGCCCAACGCCAACCCACCAATTTAATTTCTTGTTAATTAGAGGAGAAATTTCATAGGGAACCTCCCCTTGATGAGAGGAGAGATTAATTTCTTAGCATAGTGTTGTCTGAATTTTATGTTTTGTCATTAGTACGCTGGTGACAAAATATTCACCCAACATACATCACAGTGGTACGTGACGTGCAGTGGAAATTTCGGTACCGTACGGTTGGGTACATTGCAGTGGTATCAGAGCTGGTAATCTTGCTAACCTGTCGAGTAGTGGATGCAGGTGTACACTAGGAGGTATTGTTCTACTGATAGAATGGGGGAATCACAGGATCCTGCCAAGGAAGTTGTGACATTGTTAAGGGAGCTAACCCGAAGCCAAGCTCAACTCAACGAAACAATGATCAGAGGGGAACAACGACAAAAACTCATGGAGGATACATTGCGACAATTGGCCGTGGGTAAAACAAAGGGAGATGAAGGCGATAATTCGGTCACTAGAAGGTTAAACCCACAACACTCCCATTCCCGACCATTGATGCCGACATTTCCCCAGAGAACAGAAGCACCCCGCGGGGAGCAAGAGCCCACTTTCCAGGAGTTGCAAGAGCAGCTGAATCAAGATTGGAGGGATGCAAATCTCGAGGGAGACATATCCTTCAAGGATTATGTTGAACTCCGAATGAAATACTCGAGCAGTAGAAGTCGTGACTACTACAACAATGATATCAAACGAAAGGTTGGTAAAATTAATTTGTCATCCTTTGATGGGACCGGAGTAACCTCGGCATGAGCTTGTGTACAAAAAGCAAATACCTACTTCCAGCTCAACCCGATGCTTGAAGATGAATCTATCAAATTTGCAACACCTCACCTGGAAGAGGTCGCTCATGAATGGTGGCATCATGGAATGGTCACCCTCGACCACGATCAAATAACTTCATATGCCGAATTCACGGAGAAGCTTATAAACCATTTCGATGGAAAGGATACAGAACTCAACTTCAAGGAATTGGCTCAATTGAAGCAATCTGGGCTTGTGGACAGTTACATTACAAAATTCCAGAGACTGTCCATGTTGGTGATAGATATCTCGAAGAGGAGATTGGTGGTTTTATTCATGGACAGATTGATGGAACCACTAAAGGGTTGGGTGAAAGGGTTCAATCCCAACACACTCACGGAATCGATTAAGAAGGCGCGTGACATGGTGACATCATCTTCCTCCATAAATTTTCCTCATGCCAAACCACCCTTTGCCTCGAAGGAGAAGGATAACAAAACCTTTCCAAAGAAGTCATCATTGGATGATACCACAAAATAGGAGATCAGAAGGAAGAAGCTCTGTTACACCTGCAGGGAGCCATGGGAGTCGGGACATTGAAGCTTGAGCAAAAGAAAGATTCATTATATTGAGGTAATGTTCGATGACGAGGAGGAGCATGAGGAAAGTGAGCCACCAAAAGAAGAGCCTATACAAGAAAAAAGCCAGGTGGAGAGAATTTCCACACTGGTAAGGAGGGGAGGCGTCATTGCCACATTGGCGGGTACCCCAAGGTGTAGTGTGTTTAGGGTACGTGATATACTTCAAGGGCAACGAGTCTTAGTCATGGTCGACAGTGGGGCCTCACTCAACTTCATAAACTCGTCACTCGTCACCCGAAGGGGTTTGCGTACTGAAGAGCACAAAGGGTTCGAAGTCAAGGTGGTGGGAGGAAATCTCCTATCATGCACTCACTTGGTTCCGCAACTAAGCATCACCATGGGAAATTACACAGAGACAGATGATTTCTTTGTGGTAGATTTGGATGACATGGATGTCATATTGGGAAATCAATGGATGGAAACCCTCGACCAGTACATGTAGAGCTTCAAAAGGATGGAGTTCTCATTCGAGGTGGATGGCAGGAAGGTGGTTTTGAGGGGAATGTCGAATGGCGGCCCGAGGGAGATTTCGGCCAAATGAATGGAAGCCATCTTCAGACATGATGAAGTCGTCTTGGCAGCACATTGCTTGATCTGGACAAAACCTGTGAAAGGGCAACTGACTTACTACCAGGATGAGGAACTTCATGTGGTTTTAAATTAACGCGGTTTGGTCTTCGTTGATATTCCACCTGGTATACCCCCACATCAAGGCTTTGAGCACACCGTCGAGTTGGAGGAAGGAGCAAAACCTATTATCACCACACCCTATCGCCACCCGAAGAAGTTCAAAGAAGAGATAGAGAAAATGATCCAGGAACTCCTCAATAAAGGATGGATCCGACCTAGCTCTAGCCCCTTTGCGTCCTCGGTGGTATTGGTGAAGAAGAAGAACGAAACTCTTAGAATGTGTGTCGACTATCGTGCACTGAACAAGAAGAATATCAAGAATAGATACCCCATCCCTAGGATCAATGAGTTGCTGGACGAACCACATGGCACGGTCTATTTCTCCAAAATTGATCTTCGTTCCGACTACCATCACATCCGTATGAGGGAGCAAGATGTGGAGAAGACAACCTTCCATTGCCATTACAGACACTATGAGTTCTTGGTCATGCTGTTTGGGTTAACCAATGCTCCGACCACTTTCCAGTCCTGCATGAACCACATCTTCAACAAGCAATTGCGTAAGTTCCTATTGGTATTCTTTGATGACATACTCATCTACAACAAGACCTGGGAGGAACATCTAAGACATTTGGAGAAAGTATTGGGGATCATGGAATCACAATCATTGTATGCCAAGAGGTCCAAATGTGAGTTTGGAATGACTGAGATCCTATACTTGGGTCACGTCATCAGTGCCTGGGGGTTACAAGTTTACCAGGAGAAGATTCAAGCAATTCTGGACTGACCTCCTCCCAAGACTCTCTCGGAGCTGCGTGGATTTTTTGGATTGTACAGCTATTATAGAAGGTTTCTGAAGGGATTTTCACAGCCTGGTGCATCGCTAACAGATTTGACGAAGAAAGGATTTTTTCATTGGGATGCGCAGGTGCAACACACTTTCGACAAGTTGAAAGAAGTTATGAGTACGTGCCCGGTTCTGGCAGTGCCAGACTTCACTCGCCCTTTCATCCTGGAGTGCGATGCTTCGGCCGAAGGCATTGGAGCGGTGTTGATGCTAGATCGTCACCCCATCGTGTTCGAGAGTCAGAAGCTCTCGAGAGCGGAACGAATGTACTCCATTTATGACAAGGAGATGCTCGCCATCATGCACGCCCTAGCCAAGTTTCGGCAGTACCTCGTGTTGTGCCTTGCACACACACCTCGTTGTTGACAAGGTCCCCCACTTTTTCTTTTTTTTGGGTTGTCCGTCTTGTCCTCTCTCCGGTACTGAGTAGGGAGTTCTGGTAATTCACAGAGAGGAGTGCAGCGGTTATAAATTTTAGACGAAAGGAGATGATCCTTCTCAAGAGTGAACCAGCCTAAGTCTTAGGTACTGGAGTGTTTGCATCTTGAAAATGAGAAGCAAAATTTTGCATCTAAGTCAGGTTGCCAAGCTGACAAGAAAGCCTTGAACAGATGAGACAATTGGTTACCTGAGTAAGAAAAATCCTGAGGTGAAACCCCGAAATGTTGCCAAACCTAGATCGCGCATCAGTAAGCTTAAGGTTTGAAGCAAAAATGCTTGAGGCAAGACAAAATGTACCTTTTGACAAAATTGCAAAGTAAAGAGGATGAATGAGCATAACGTTTTCTAAAATCAGTAAAATGAGTCAAAGGTGAGCCAAAGTTCAAAATCGGCCTAGAGGGTCAAAATGATGGAAAGTTCAAACAAATCGGCCTTGAGACCCGAAATTCAACCATATAAAGCCAAATTCGGCCTCTAAGGCCAAAATGTGAATTCAAAATCCCTAAGGCCCAAAATTCGGCCTCCAGACCAAAGTGCAAAGTCGTTAAAAGTTCAAAATCGATCTTGTAAGTCGAAGTGCATCCAAAAGTGAGAAAATCGGCTTGATAGGCCGAAATGTGATAAGCAAAGCAACGGTCAAAAAAAAGCTCACAAAATTGTCTTCTAAGCCGAAATTCATTAAAGCCCACAAACTCGGCTTATAACCCAAAATTCGCAAAGTAGAGTCAATTTCGCGCAAAAGAAGACAAAAGGCCGAAAATGATAGAAAGAGGTAAAACTTGCAACGATGGCTAGTAAGCCGAAATTAAAAAAGGTTTAAATCGCACATTTTACGCTTTTAGGCCGAAAAAGACAAAGTGAAAATCACGAAAGTGATTCAAAAGGGCCAAAAAGATAATAAAGACCAAGTCTCACAAAATTCCCATCTTGGTCGAAATCGTTAAACTTACAAAATCATCTTTTAGCCCGAAAAGGAAGAAAATAGTGATTTAGGCCGGAAAACACTTAAGTTTGCAAAATTGCCTCAAGAGCAATCACTACTAGAGGATACACAGCAGTTGCTCAGTGAGGTGGGGGAGAACTCAGCCATGAGTAAAGGATTGGATACTGCACCCATTCCTCCTATGCCCGATCAATTACGGATAAGCAGTGAGTTAGTTGAGGCCTCCAAAGAATAGAGCAAGAATCTAGCAATTACATCTGGACAGACCATCCCTCAAGACTAGTTAATAGCTTGCACACAGCAGAGAGCGGCTGTCAAACCACCAATTAACCTGGAGGATATCTTCTCTCGAATAGGAGAAATAAAATCCAAAGGTAGGAAAAAGCCGAAGACTTACTCCAGGATTACCCGAGATGAGCAAAGGAATCGCACAATTCATATTGGTACCCCACCTACAGACAAACCAGCAGATCAAATTGCAATGGTTGATTACAAGGTCATGACTATCCCAATAGGGCGACCAACCAAAGAGCAGGAGAGGGAAGAATTCAAAGATTCCGTGTAAAATATGCTCAGACAGCTCGATGAAATGACCGTTGAGAGAGATATGTACCGGGCTCGTGCTGAGCAAGCTGAGGGATACATAGATCACCTGTTGAGACCGTTGCAACATGCCGCTGAATCCCATGTTCCCCCATTAGCACTAGCACAAAAGACTACAACTAAATTTGAAGGAGTGTGTGACACTGCCAAGGCCGCCAAGGAATGGATCCGAGGCATTAAAGTAAAAGGAAAGAGGATTATTGATGATGTGTTTAAAGCAAAGATGTAAATATCTTAATTGACAATAAATCTTTTGGCCGAAAATATTTAAACAATCAGGAAAAAATTGGCAAAATTATCAAACATTTGAAAATATCAAAACATGAATTATTTCTCACCCCTTTTCATTTCCAATTACTTTTTTTTATTCCTGCCATCATACTCAATTATATGGGATAATTTCAATATTTCATATTGTTTTAATAGTTTTAGTGTTAATTACATTATTAAGTGCATTGAGCACACAATATATAACATTGAACAAAAAAAGAAAAACTATTATTCTATGGAACGAGGACCGACTACTCTAGTTACATGTAGAATCAAACCCCGTCGAAATAGATGTTGCAAATCCTGTTGAAGCCAATCTTGTTGATTTGAAATAGATGTTGTAGAAGAGTCGAAGCCACGAATCCCGTCAGGTGTGTACTGCGTGCATTTTCTCTGACGTGGTTAGGGTTTCATTAAAAAACGAGATTTTTTGCCATTTTTCTTGCGATTTTATCACGATTTTTCCTCTTAAAACAATGCGATTTTTACCCAAAAATCAATGGCGATTTTTTTGCAAATTAAATCGTTTCAACTTTTCACTCCCGATAAATCACGATTCAGACGATTTATTGACAATTTTTTCATCCTTGGTTTGATGTAAAAATCAAAATACAAGCAGCACAGATAAAGATGCTGGAGGTACAAAGGGAGTCCACCAAAATTCAGGAAGTGATTGCCTTATCTCAACCACTCATGAGTGCTCTTTTCTGGACTCACTCGGATTCCGGCACTACATTCTATCTTAGATCCCTATAATGTCAGTACTTTGAAAGAGTGGTATTGGATTGTTAGGATGAAGATGGACATGGCGGACATCGTTAATAAAATTTGGGAGGAATGTGAGATGGAATTATCCCATATAGAAAATGGAGGTGAAAATATCCATAAGGCATTGGTCATTGGCTGGACGGATACCATGGAGGATGCTGATGTAGTATCACGATGGAATGCCAGGTTGAAGCCCGATAAAACTACATACTCTATGGAGGACATAGAGTGCATCATCAAGCTGCATACAGACATTATGCGCTTCAAAGATCAACAATCTGATTGGCGCGAGCAGCTAGGGATAGTCGACTCTCATCTTGAAGGCACACAGTTCAAAATGCGCAATCCTCCTTTTCCTCCTAATGAGGAATTGTTCCCCATTTGTATAAAATTTCAAGAATATGTTCGGGAAGAACGTGTGGCACACTGAGACATCTGGAAAGGTTACTTGCATGAAGAGGATGAATTTTTGGAGAAAAAGTCCACCTCGGAGAAGGAAAAAGTGCTTTCTTGAGAATATCTGATTCTTTCAAATTCTAAGTGCACTTTTTCAACATAAAGTTTCTTTCCAACTACCAAAGTCATTGTAAATTTTTGAGCTCCGTGCAAGTACACTTTTTGGAGCAGATTTATGTTTGGTAGTTGGTAGTTATTAGTTACTTTATGGTTGGTGTTGATATTTTGTTTTCCATTTATGGGTATGGGCAACCTTGTTTTAAGGGATGAATTTGGGCCACTTGTTTAAGTTTAATCTTGGCCATTCATTTGTTTTGAAACCCTATATAAAGGAGTTGGTTTCTCTTTTATTTTTTAGTAAGAAATTGTAGATTGTTGCAAAAGCTCTGCAGAAATATATTAAGACTTAATGGAAATTAAAGCTGTTCCTGTTTCATGTGAGTGCACGGTCTATTTCTTCACTCTTTAAATTTATGTATGCATTTTGCTTTACAAAATAATATGTGCAAGTTGATATCTGATAGAAATTTTCGTTCATACCATTAAGGATTGGTTGATTGCCAGTTCCTCTGCATGGTTAGTTTGAACTTATTAATATGCTTAGTTCGGTTTTTTGAACATGAAATGTATGAATCTCTAAAATTTAGTGTTTATGTTTTAAAAACTTGAAAATTTGTTTCCCCTTTGGAGATTGCATCAATTTTATGTAGTGCGAATTGTTGGCGAATTAAAATTTGATTATTGCAAGATTTTTGTCTATTAGCTTGAAGGTGTTATTTTTAGGTAGATTAATTAGACATTTTCTCCCTCTTTTCCCTTCCTTTTTTTCCCCTTTTTTACCAGAGTTGAAGTCCGAACAGCATCATATCGAAGATAAATCTAATGAAATCAAACTGTAAGATCTTAGGGAACTTGTGCGAAACCAATTCTGTCTAACCGTAAGTCCCCTTTGTGTTTCCAACAAAACACATCAACTGTTGAGCTATCCTGTAGTCAAGACCTGACAATCGAAACCTTGAGGTCATCCCCGTTGATCAACTAAAACAGCATTAGGGATTTCCTTATCTCAAGAGAGGATAGGATACTTAGCAATGATTGGAGAGAGTTGTAGCAACACGACTTTAGACACGTCAACACCTCGTTGGAGCAAAGTTTGTTGTGCAGACATATCACAACAGTCTGAGATATTTCTTGGAACAAAAGGACTTGAACGAGCGGCAACAAAAATGGGTGAGAAAAATCCAAGCATATGATTTTGATATTGAGTATGTGAAGGGCAAGAATAATGTGGTCGCCGATGCCCTGTCAAGAAGACCCACTATATGTTCGTCGTCGCAGATCTCAACAGATTGGAAGGCACATCTGCTGGTAGAATACTCCAAGAATTCTTTTGCATGCAAGGTGATGGATGGATAGATACAAGATGATAGGTACAAGGTGATTGACGACATCATCTACTACAAGGATAGGCTCTATTTGGTGCCTGAATCGAAGATGAAGGAGAAGAATTTGAGGGAAATTCATGATTCGCCTCTCGTAGGTCACCCAGGGTACCTCAAGACATACAAGCAAGTTCGGGAGAGGTTCTCCTGGAAGGGACTGAAAGATGATGTCCTACAGTACGTACGAGAGTGTTCCACTTGTCAATAGAATAAATCCGAGCATACCCTGCCCGCAGGGTTACTTCAGCCCTTGCCAATACTTGGACAGAAATGGGAGAGCGTTTTGATGGATTTCATCACTGGGCTTCCGAACATGCAAGGGAGAGATTGCATTTATGTCATGGTGGACCGTTTGACTAAATATGCCCATTTCTTTGCCATTCCCACAGGATGCCAACCAGCACAAGTTGCGGAGTTGTTTTTCTGGGAGGTGTTCCGCTTGCATGGTCTTCCTCGGAACATAGTCAGTGACAGGGATAGCCGTTTCCTCAGCACCTTCTAGATGGAGTTATTTCAGTTGGCAGGAACGGAGTTGTCACTGAGCACAAGCTACCAACCACAGACGGATGGTCAGACGGAGATTGTGAACAAATGGCTGGAGGGTTACCTCAGGAACTAGTTTTCAGCACAACAAAATACATGGGTCCATTGGTTGCACCTTGGAGAACACTATTACAACACTACCCATCACATGTCGATAGGTATGTCACCTTTCAAGGCACTTTATGGGTATGAGTCTTCTTCTTTTGTGGATCTGGCAATAGGCGACAATCATGCACCAAGAGCCAAGGATTGGTTGCAGGAAAGTTTGGATATCCTAAGGTCTCTCAAGGACAACTTGCAGAGGGCTCAGAACCAACAAAAGATGTATGTCGATCGACACAGGGTTGAGCGGAGCTTTGAGGTAGGAGATTTAGTTTACCTTCGGCTACAACCGTACAGGCAATTGCCCTTGAAGAAAAGTGGTGTCGAGAAGTTGCGACCGCGCTTCTATGGACCCTACAAGGTGGTTCGGAAGGTGGGTGAAGTTGCCTACGAGTTGGAGCTTCTCGAGGGAAGTCAGATTCACAATGTCTTTCATGTCTCATGCCTTAAAAAGGCAGTCGGACAACGTGTCACAGTTTCTGAGGAACTCCCACCCATTGATGATGAAGGAAAACTTATTTTGGAGCCCGTAGAAATCATCGACTTCAGAGAGAAAAAGCTGAGGTCACGCACCATTAAGGAGTACCTTGTCCGATGGAAGGACCTGCCGATTGAAGACGCCACATAGGAGAGCGAATAGATCTTGGAACATTCAAGTTTGCAATTGCTTGAGGGCAAGCAATTCTTGGGCCGGAAGGACTGTAATGTCCCCGATATAATTAAATAGTCGAATTTAAATAAATTATTGTATGGCCCCGTACTTAATAATATCTTTCGGGCCCTTTTTATTAATTAGTTAGTCATAAACTTTTGGTGTCCGCCTGTTTGTAACCCTTCGAGAAACTTCCTAGAGCCCATTTATAAGGCCGAGTTTGGCATAGTTGTAGGTATGGTGAATTTGCTGTTTTCTTTGTATTTGCGAATTCCATTTGGAGTTTGGCATTGTTGCAGTTTCGAAGGTGCAAGATCCTCCCTATTCTGTAATCGCAATTTCGGTGGCTAGTAGCCACCCTAGTCTGTCGTTGGAGATATCATCTTTGATATTTCACTTGGTACTACAGTGTCGGATCTATCTCTACCGTGTGGAAATATAATTACAAATATCTAGTTTTTGGCCATTCAATGTTGTTGGTGTATACTCTGTGTTGATAAGTCATTCTTGTATCTGCAATAATCTTATCGACGGAGAAATTATTTACGATTGGATCCTTAAGTGGCAGTAATATTGTCATACAGTGTTTGGAAGTGTGCCAAAGGGTGTCGAGTGTCGTTGATTCAGGGCCGAAGGTGTCGAAGGTACTTGCTTCCCTCGGGTACTTCCATCGTTAATTGTCTTTGGGTACTTCCCTCGGTAATTGCCCTCAAGTATTTCCCTCGGGTACTTCCCTCGGTAATTGCCCTCGGGTACTTCCCTCGGTAATTGCCCTCAGGTGCTTTGCCCTCGGGTATACTTCCCTCAAGTACTTCCCTCGGTAATTGCCCTCGGGTATTTCCCTCGCATACTTCCCTTGGGTACTTTGCCCTTGAGTATACTTCCCTTGGGTACTGTGTCGTAGAGAGTGCTGGTACATCACAGTGGTACGTGGCATGCGGTGGAAATTTGGGTACCGTACGGTTGGGTACATTACAAAATTTCACTTTCATGCATTCAAACTAATTTTGGCACCATCATGTTCCGTAGAGAATCATTTTGGATTTTCAATCAATACAAATTATAGAATGTATAAAACCATTTGATCCAAATTGGAGTAATGTTCTAAATCATATTACTAAATCAAAGAAACAAATTTGAATCAAAAAGAATGAGAAAATAGGAAGAAATCAAAATCTTCCTACCTCAACCTCAAAATTCAAAATCGTTTCACAAACCCAATCATAGCTCAAATCCTTTGGACAACAAGAGGAATTCATGAAGACAAATCCATTGAGCTCCTACCCATAAAAATCTTCCCAATAGATCTCTCCCAACAAAAATCCCCAAAATTTGGATGTAGGAGAGTTTTTTTGGAGAGCAAAAGTGAAAAATTAAACTAAGTATCAAAATAGCTTCTAACCTCTCATTATAAAACTCACTTTTGAAATGAAATATAAAAATAATAAATTAAATTATAATTTAATTCTTCCAAATAAACCTCAAAAACCAACTTATGCAATTACCAACATTTTGCATACTCATAAGGCATATTTAAACACTAACCATTAAATTGCCAATTAATTAAACTAAAACTCAACAACTATTCCCCAAATTAAAAATATTCAAATGATTAAAATTAAATAATATCTATAGATTCCCAAAAGGCCCCAAACCTTAGATTAGGCAATTGCCTTCATTTTAAATACATATAAGGCATAGTAAAGCATTTAATTATTAAATTGCCACAATAATGAAAAAACATCATTGACATATAATTAAATGAAGCGATAAATTGCAATCAAGCCAAAATTCTCAAACACTCTTCATGAGCCGACTACACATGATGACTGATTATCCGAATACTACCAACTGTGATAGTTGGGGTTCAAACATTAAAATACAAAGAAATCACCCTTTACGAGGTACAATGGGTTTTGGCTATGAGATATTTTGGCTAGTGTGGTCTCTTGTTAACCACCATTGGGGAAGGGCACACTTTGACTTGTGGAGGTAGGTGGACTCGATGCTTGATACATGCAACCACCCAAAACAACAAGATATTTGTGCATACACATGCATTTATTATAGCCAAAGACCATAAATATATTCCCCAATTGGGTTCAACATCCTAGTCATCCTTAGTACACCATAATATAATCATATCATGATGAATTTAGTAAATCACTAAATCTACAAATATACCTAACTGCATCATTAAACATTTAACACCTTAAAAAAATGAAATAGCATTAAATATAACTAATTACACTTTAAATTAATAAATCAGATTAACATTACATTTCAATATTAGTATCAACATCTCAAGATATGGAAATCCAGAATCACATTATTAATCTATCTTGATGAGCATCTCAGAACTAAAATCACAATTGAACCATATTTAGCGACAACACAAAATCCATAGATTTAAGGTCTTATTAGGTAAGACATCACATCTCATCATACTTATGAACATAATCCATCACAATACACAAGTTCTCACATCCAGGTACAAGAAAGAATGCACACATCTCAATGCAACAACATAATCATGATCACCATGAAGCAATCTAACACATAACTAGGCCATGATGAGAACATAACACATTTAAAGGCAAAGTATAAAATAGGAACCCAGGAGCAACCATGCAGCAACAAAGCATCCATAAGAGCAACTCAGCATCTATAGAAAGGGTCACATCATGACAATAAGTCCACAACACCAGTCCACATATAGTAGAACCATAGGCACAATGCCAAATCCACATCAATAAATATGTATTTAGAAGGGCAAACCAGAGAGGCATTAAAAGGTAGCTAATGTTCTAGCCTGGCTCGAGTTAGAATTCCATTTCATGTTAGAATTATTTAAATATGGGGGTGAAGGACTTCAGGGAGGGAGGGTCCTCGTCGATTTCCTTGACCTGACTCTGCAGGTATGGGTGGTGGAGATGCCATAATTGATTCTAAACAGAAAACATCTGCTGCAACCTGATGTTATTTACTCCCAAATATAGTTTTTTTTTTTTGAATTTTGTGTGTTCCCTTCTATGATTGAAATGTTGGATATGTAACTGATTTGATTAAGTTTGTGTGTTCTTTATTGGATCGTACTAGTTACCATGTCCTGTATGTAATAAATATCAAATTTAAACTGTTCGGTTCAGATTTGTGTGTTATTTATGATGACTGTGATGGGAATGCATGTAGCTTGAATAGGATTCCCATATACAATAATAGCATACAAGAAAAAATACATCATTAAGCATAAGATGCTGTTAAAAACATTTTATGACAAGGAATATCATTCAGGTAAAGGCTGACTATATGTCATGAATACATTGCATAGGTAAGTATTGTCCCATCTTTACCTTTTAATGCATTCCAAACTCCAGTTTGCTACTTTCTTTTTTCTTTCTAGATCACCAGGATATCCACACCTCAAGCAGTGACCAGGATTAATGTGCCTCACGCTCACATTTTCTGGTGCAATAAGAAGAGAGGCAACTGCATTTATTGACTGTTGCTTTTGCTCATCAGCCTACGATAATGCATCTTGTTTAGTATGATTGCAATAACTACCATTAACTTCCCATTAAATGTTTCCAAATTTGAAGAGTGATATCCTAAAGCAGTATGGCTATAAAGTGCCACACCATAAAAAGAAGAAAAAGCCAAACAATGTAATCAACTTACAGGTAATGTCAGGTCCCTTGTACATACACTGACATGTGGTACAACATCAGTTCCAATCACTTTCTCTGACTTAGTAATTTCTTTATCCAAAACCACTCCTTGGCAATCGTCCTTTGCACATCGAAATGATGAAAAATAAAGATCTGAAAGGTTCAACTCTGAGCATCCCATACACTTGCATACAAAAAAGTAACGCTTTTTCAACCATCTTTGCCTCTCTTCAAGCCCAGACTCTCCCACCTGACAACAATGGAAGCCAATTTTCACTTTGTTGAGAAAGTCCAAAATTACTTAGTGCTAATGATAGTAAAGTTTGCACGTGCATGTTACTTGAAGAACTGATGTACCTGTGGACCATAGCATAATTCAAGTGGTGATCCTGGAGTTAAGGGTTTGATTGCATGAACTAGAAGACTTCGAGATACAAAGGAAGCATGGACGTTAGGATCACAGGAATGATTGAATGCACTTCCTCTTAAATAAATCGCTTGTGCAACTTGTTCCTGTAAAGAAATAAATCTGATAGTTCAAAGAAGATGCCACAGAACAATAGGATATATGATTATTTTTCCCACTGTCAACATCTTAGAAGACCATATTAACATCAATTTTCTCATCTAGAATTTTGTGGAAGACATGTAGACTTGTAATTCAGTACTTAAACTAATTAGACATTCTTCAAAGAACTAAATTCTACTATGAAAGAGTTCAATGGAAAATTTTTGTATTGGTAGTTGAGGTTGAAAGTGTTTGGCACTATCACCCTTCATCATCCTTCAAAAAAGAGATATAACTTGGAACACCTTGAGGACCTCACTAAAACCTAGAGCTGTTTAAAAGGTTTCTGATAATTTGATAAGCTGCAAGAAAGATTGCATCATGTGGAGAGGAAGTTAATTCCAGTGTTTAGTACAATATATTGTAGAATTGAAACTTTCCTGCCATCAGAATCTTTTCCTTCTAAGAGTTCAAGATTAACAGTGTTATTGAAATGAAAATTGAGAGAACTGCTGACTTGTGTTTAAAATGATTCAATAATGAATGAGGCAATACAAAACAGGAAGCACTTAAGGGATGGAGGGTTGGTACTCATGGAATTTGCAGAAGTTATGGAGAAAAGCCTCTGTTTTGGTCTGTTGCTAACTTGGGCATCCAATTTAACAAAATATCCGAGGGCAAAGGCATCAACCTTTGCCTCCTCGTGCATTGAGAAAGGGTTATCCCAAGCCAATGTTGATGCTGATCCTAAGATTCTACATTTTATTCTAAATAAGAAACTCTTACCCTTCATTGGATACTAAGAGCTTCAATCCAAACATTTTAAATTTTTAGACAAAGTGGTGATTGGCTGTGTGAAGTGTCACCTAAGTAAGGTCACAAACAACATTTCCAAATTTGTTGTGGATATGGATTTAGATTAATGCCTTTTTCACCAATGCATTTTTGTTACATTCCAAGGTCTTAATAAAATCAATGGGTTATAAAAAATAATGGAGCCTAGTTGAAGAATAATGCCTTAAGTGGCATCCAAATCTAAAACTAATTAAGAATCAATGGTTTCATATGTAAGTGTTGTACTTATACAAAAAAAATTGATATGATGAAAAAAATTCAAGCTAAAAACCCATGTTTCCATCAAAGCAAAAAGTCATGTTTCAAACTTCATCCCATTGTTCTATGTTGTTTTTGTCATCTTTTTCTATGTGCACTCATTTTTTTGAATAAAAATTGCATTGTCAAGTGTCACCTAATAAGGACCAAAAAAAGAAAAATCAAGGTTACTTTTGAAATCACATATATAGGTCTAATCCCAAATGGAGGAAATAGGGTTTCAAAATCAGATTTACAAATTACATTGAAGTGCATGCCTCAAGAAGAGATTTTGTTTCGAAATCAGTAAGTTGCTAAAGCTAATCCACAAGTGCATCCCATAGTAAATAAAGTCCATGAATATAGTACATAGGGGCACATGTGATGTCCCCTTCCTGTTGACATACGATATTCAGTGGGATTAGCCTATTACTGACCCTCGTAGGCTAATAAGGTTGGTTAGAGGGTCCTTTGAGGGATGCAGCTTCTCTAGTGGTCAGAGCTTTGTAGGTTTTGCTTTCGTTTGGCTACATTTGGACACCGTATGCATTACTTACTATTTATAGTAAGTCAGAGATGTTAGAGATGGACCCCTCCTGTTTTTAGTAAAGGGGAATGGTTGTATGCAGCTTCATCATGCCAGCTCCCAGTTCAGACAACGCTAAAAAATGTTGAGTAATAATGGAGATATTAACGTTTATTTAGTTTAAATAGACATTAATGGTTTTGGGCATATAATATTAAGTTATAACATAAAATCTTAAGTGAGGGTCGTGGCATCATGAGATGGGGCCATTTTGAATTAATTAATGAGGCTCAATTATCAAGACAAATATTAAATGACTTGGTGCACTTTTAATATTAGATGTCACTTAATATTAATTAATGCATTTATGGAGGAAAATCGAACTTCTTGTGGAGAATATATAATGCCTCGTGAGAATTGAAGCCATTATGATTATTATGCAATTGAAAATTGATGAATTTGTCTGGAGAGGAAGAAGCCAAGGGTTTCAGACTTTCAACCATTGGAGAACGTGCAATTCTTCAGTGAGTAGCCACTTTGAAGTAGTGAAATACCTACCGAATTGTGGCAAAGAGGAGAGCTTCATTCAAAAGTTCTGATTGTGCTTATTTGAGGAAAAAATCGAAGTGGTTTATGCTGATCAAGAAAAATATCTGCAGATTGGAGAAACGAGTTCAAGCATCCCATGGTACCCATGTTTGGCACTAACTCCAAGGGGCTGCACTTCTGCAAAATCGTCCCTTGGCTGTGAGGTGGCGCCAATCCCTAGGAGCCACAATTTTGGTCTTAGAGGCTGTAATAAATCCAAACAAAAATCTGCAAGGGTTGTGATGATATGAGAAGGGTAAACGCTGCATTAAGGGAGATAAAGACACTCTTCCAAGGTGCAGACAAATAATTTGCTGCTGTTTGTACACTTCCAGATGCTGTAATCCGCCATCAAGTTCAAACATTCAAACCTTTGCTTATACGGGTGTGATGTATTGTGAATAGCAATTGAATAATCGAGGGAATACATAGTGCATTTACAGCTGTTAGTTAATTTGTTAGTTGCATGCCAAGTGTTTGTGGAAATGACAATTGGCTGTAGGTGCACATTTACATGTAAAATTTCTGATATATGCATTTGAAATGACCGAGAGAAGTTGCAATTGCTTCTTGTTCATTGCTTAGTCATTGTAGTGTTAATTGCAAGCGTTCAAATCATATTCAATGCCCATTTCAGCAAACAAATCAGACTGAAAACTCAGATTAGCGTACATGGAGGTTGCACGAGAATTGTTTGACAAAATTCCTAAGTGTCTAAAGATGGAAATTTAAGTCAGAACCTGCAAGAGTTCTTATAGTGGTATCAGAGCTTTGATCCTGCCATCCTGGAGGGTTAAAGATTTCGTATATAGCCATTGGAAGGTGGTCCTCATAGATATTATACACGTAGAAGGGCATTGTTGAACAGGGAACAAAATTTTGATAATCAGCAGGACACCATAGGTGTTTAGTCCTAATGTAGGGTTGGTCGAGCTTCACAGATAATACAGTGTTTCCACACGTACCAATTATTCAAGTACCAGTACATTCACATGTCATAGCATAAGTAGCAATGATAACAACTTTAGACCAGAAGAGTTATATCTTTATTGATTTATCCCAAATATACCCATACATAATCTCCCCCTTGTCGAGGTTCCATCCAAACAATATATAGACCAACTCCCAACTACCCGACGGGAACCTCTTGGTGACGCAACATAACCATAAACACAACATAAACACACTTATAAATGTTATTCTTACTAACATAAGTTATTTACCCCTAACATTAGCCACCCCAAAAATGTAGCCGTCTTCCAGACGACTAAGACAATAAGAGCTGAAATATAAAACATAAACTAGGACCGAGAAGAGGGAGGAGGCATCCCTGTAGTGGCCACAGGAGAAGATTGTTGTCTGGCGTGAAGTCTCAGGTTCTTTTATGCCAGCAGCTACCGTTCCTGTGCTTTCTTTACCATGTGAGCAGCTTCTGATAGCTTCTTATCTTTTTGTTTTGTTCTATCTGTGAGGTGACCTCTGCCACTAGGGCTACTAGTACCTGCGCCTCCTTCTCCTGCATGCTGCAACGGGCCTCATAGGTGGTCATCTTCATTTCCAACTCCTTCCACAGGTTCCTTTCTACTGCAGCTAACTGTGCATGCTTGTCTCCTTCCTTCTTCAGTTTTGTTATGTACAACTGCTGAGCTTCTTGCTCTACCTGGTGCTGCCGCATCTGCAAGTACACATCCCGGAAGACCCCCTCCATGTTGCGGAAGGTGGTGCCCAAAGTGCCTGTGCCTCCCACCAGGTGTCTGTGAGTCCAGTCCTGAATCATCTCTGGCGTATTATGGTCCGACCACCCTTGCTGCTCAAAGTGGTGTGCGAACTCGTCTGTACACCTCGTAGTCATGAAGTGACACAGTTGCGTAGCATCGGCTGAATTGCCGGCCTCCATCTGTCCAGTCAGCTGTGCCATGCTACGTGCAACATCGGAGAGCCCTTGTAGCTCTCCCAAGAATCGTCGGAGTGAGCCTGCTAGATCACTTGGATCTGGTGGGGCGATGTGGAGTCCTGCTAGTGATTCCTCTGGTCCACTGCTCTTTTGATCCTGCCTGTCACTCCCTGGGGTCTGGTACGAGTCTCCCTCCGTCCAGGTCTGAGATAGTAATATCTCTGTCTGGTGTCAGGCGCGCCCCAATGGCCATGTTATGCGGTGTAGGGGAAAGGGAAGGTGCGGAGCGAGTGCGAACTACCCTAGCCATCCATCCAGCGAGGCATCTATATCTTTGTCCGTGAGAGTATCCAGTGCTGCCACTGCCTCCAGGTCATCCCCAGTCATCGGTATATTCCCTGCCTCCTTCCCTGCTGGAGTCGTACCAGTGTCTGCTGGAAACGTACCAATACCTGTACCTGTTGGTACCGTACCAGTTAGAACTGTACTAGTACTTGTTGATATTGTACCAGTACCTGTTGGTACCGTACCAATGTCTGTCGTACCAATTCCCTGTGCCGCCGTTATGTCTTTTCCTAGTACGGCATCTCTTGCCATTGTCTGGTCTATCGTATTGGTACCCTCTGTGGTTTCCGCTGCAAGTACGGCCAAGCTAATCTGTGGTAATGATACCCGCCGCTATGCTGGTGGTTCCCCTTCGCTGATTTTTCGAAACAGCACCCCTACTCGTCGTACGTCTCCCATGGGGCTGGTCACCGTAAGCGCTTCCTGTGGTACCAAGTGTGCCGAGGATAATTTCGGAGGTGTGAACTTTACCCTCGTACTTTTCCATTGTGCCCATAGCCCTCCGTGCTGCTCCTCCTCTTCCTGCTGTTGCGACTCTGTTTCCCCTTCCTCCTCTATAGTTGTGTGTCTTGCCATATGGAACCCCTTATCACCACTTTCCTACTCCTCAGTCTCTTACACCTCCTCCTCCGAACCCTCTGCGCTGTTGACATATTCGACCTCGATGGATGTGTCTAGCTTTCTTCTCTTTTTGGTCGGCTATGTGGTGTCACCTAGTGTGTCTAGGTGGGTATAGTAGTACATAGTGGGTTTGTTCGGTTCCACCCGTCCACGTGGTTCAAATGTTCCCCATATTTCTGGTGGTACTTGCAGGGGTACGACGTCTAGGAATAAGCTGATAGCATGATGGCACATGTAGAACGTCTTGTGTTCCAATCTTAGAAAATCATGAATTCGTTCTGCCAGGAGTTGCCCCCAGTTGTACACCTTCCCACATTTAATCCCATTCATTAATCCTATCATCCTGATATCTATGTCAGATGCATAGCTGGAACTGGTAAGGCGACTTTTGACCAGGTCCATTAACATCCTCCATGCTCCTGGTACGATAAACGCATGCTTCATTCCTCTGTCGTCAGCCCAGGCACTCTCCCACTGTTCCTTCGTGAGATCGTCCTTGCATACCAAATCCATCAACCATTTCTTTTTTTCCTTGGTGAGTTTTTTGGTTGGTTTGGCCGCAGATGCCCCTCTCTCGAGTATACCAAATACCCTCCTGAAATCCTCTAGTTTAAACGAAACTCGCACTGTGCACCCTTGAAACTGAATGACGGAAGCTCGTTCCTGTGGGTTGTATCCAGACACCATGGTTCGCAGAATTGGCTCGAAGTCCTTAATGCTGAATGTGGGCATTTGGATGGCGTGGTCGACCTGGGCCTTCCTGAGAGAATCCTTTGTCACATGGTCTGGAGGGGTTTCTTCCTACCAGGTACAACATTTGTTGCTGGTCACACTCTCAAATGCTACATTCTCTGTCGTGATTCCCTTTGAATCCTTCTGTACCTTTGGCCTGTTCCTGGCTTTCTTGCTGCTGGCTGGCTCTGAGGCAGTCATGGCTGCACTGCAATTGCCTTGTTCTGTTCTCCTTCCTTTGTCCTGTCCTTGGTTGTTATTATAACCATCGGACAGTGTGCTTCGACAATTTGTACGGCCCATTGCACTACCCACAGCCTTCTCACCGTACAGATTTCGTAGTGTGCTTTGCCAAACGACCCCCTTACTTCTTATACCTGCCTGTTGCCTGCGTGTACGGACTATTGTGTGTTGGTCTTCGTACGGTACTTGTTTCCATGTCCGTACGACTTCCTCTTTCCCTGCATCAGCGACCGGACACTGCTGTACCAGCTTCTTAGCTTACCGTACGGTCTGTATTGAACTCCATACAGAATATGGTGCCGAGATTGTCTTACATACAGAATACTTTGTTGACTTCGGTGCCAACCGTACGGGTTAGTTATGACCATCGTACGCCACACACCTTCCCGTGATATGCTTTTCGTACACCGTACACCGTATGGGTTATTCAATTGCCCTTCATTTTCTTTTGTCACGTCTGTACGCGTCGGTTGTACACCATACGGTTTAGGCGTTTGGCTCTCCTGCTTCCCAGTTCGTGCAATCCGTACGCCGTACGGATTTCCCACAGCTTCTTTGCATGCCTTTACGTCTGTACGATCAGTCCGTACGGTGTACGGACTTAATTTCCCTCCTTTGCCCAGTCGTACGGTTACCTGTCTTCGTCCTCTCAATTTCGCCTTGCTGCCAGGTTTTCTTCGCTTTCTTCTCTGCTCTGTATCCAAATGGGCCTCTTGGGGGTCTTTATAATTACTTGCTTTTGCCAGGGTTAGGGTTAGGCATAAATGTTTTATTAATTTAATATAAAATAATTGCCTTTTTATCCGTCGTATTTTTTCCTTACTTATTTCCTTTATTTTTGCCTGGCATTTTAATTTTTGAATACTTGCTAACCCTGATCTTTTTCTCTTCTCCATATATCTCCCTTCCCTAACTTTTAGTACCCCCTTCCTTAATAGTTGGTTTACTTCCTTTATTTGACAAAACTTTTTAAATGTAATTCCTCGTACCTTCAGTTTACCAAGGTATCCCTGGGTCAAGTTGTGTCATTTAGATGGCCTTTTGGGGTCCATTGGCCAATTTTTTGTTTCTACCGCTGTTGCTGAATGATCTTTCCGCCCCCTTTGTTTTCTCTTTGTTGGTCATGTGCCATAATTCTTCTTCACTCTTCCCTTGTCACATGTCCTGTCTCCCTTCCATTTTTTGTTTGATCCCTCGTCGACGTCCTCATCCCCCCTATTGTTCCTCTTCATTTTTGAGAGATCGTTCTGAGTCTTCATTTTTATCTCCAAATCGTGCAACCACATACAGACATGCAGAAGTCTCCTATAACATTCTTGCACACAACATGTCCCTACATATTCTAGGTCCCATATCTTGTCAACTAACGAAGCGGGTCCCCTTATATCGGTCGTCAATGTAGCGACCCCCGTACTGTTGGTACCATGTTACTTTCTCTTCGTCAACCTCCGGTGATCCCGTGGGGTTAGGGATCACCTGGTACAATGAATTAGGTCCAGCCTCTGCATCGCTTGGCTCGGAGGCGATGACGAATAGATCCTCTGTTTTTAGCACCGTTTTTAAACAAGGACCTAGGGTTGCCCCGTATGCCTCTAAATCAAGCTCCTCCTCCAGGTCTACCGGTGCCTCTTCTTTATTTGCATTCTTTGCTCTCCTCCGGGTCTCTGCTTTGTCATCAATATCATAAGCCATGTACCCTTACTGAATTCCTTCGTACGGCGCCCACTTCTTCCAGTGCCCTGAGACCCGCACCCAAACAGTCGGGTCCCCAAAATACGCATTCGTGAGGTGCTTGTGGACCCTTGGAACTGCCACACCTTCTACCCGTTTTGACACCAGCCATTCTTCCATGGCCGTAAAAAAGCTTTGCCCACTCTTCATCTCTCCGGAAGGGTTCTTTTATCACCAGGTCTTCGTCCACTTCCTTCTTCTGGCCAATGGTCCAGTGCCCCTTGGTGGTGTATCCCAACATGTTAATCTCAATGATAGGTTTGCTTCGTTCTTTGTAGATTTGCAGTTTGGAACCATTCACTGGACCCCTGATTGGATTGTTGTCCAGAGTCGAGAGCTTCACTGCCTAATTCTTACCGACTTCTCTGATCTTATAGGGTCCGAGCCAACGGATTTAAACTTCCCCGATCGGAGTTCGTTCCGGCCGTTATACTTCAAAACTAACTGCCCCGGCCGGAAGTTGGCCCGCCGTAGGTGCTGGTCATGCCAATGCTTCTGTTGGCGTTGTGCCACCTCCGTCGCCCATTGTGCCATCAATCTTCGTTCGTCTAGTTTTATCAGGCTGCCAAGCCTTGTACTCAAGCTTTCTTCATCACCGAGTCTATTATCCACCGCCACCCGAAGGCTAGGTACAGTGTACTCAGCTGGTACTACTGCCTTCTGCCCGTACATGAGCTAGAACGGGGTATGCCCGGTAGTGACTTTGTATGTTGTACGATATGGCCATAGCACGATTGGTAGTCTTTCCTCCCCGTTTTCCTGTTCCACCCCACATGATTTGTAGATTATTGATACCAACACCTTGTTGGTTGCTTCTGCCTGCCCATTAGCTCGAGGATAGTACGGGCTAGATAGGTTGTAGAATATTTTAAATTCTATGGTCATGGTACGAATTACTTGATTGACAAAGTGCACTCCCCTGTCACTAGTGATTTGAAGGGGTATCCCGTACCTTGTGACAATCTGTTCGTACAAGAACCGTGCCGTACTCAAAGCCGTGTTGTCCGACAAGGCCCTCGCTTCTCCCCACTTGATGAGGTATTTCGTGGCTACTACAATATATTTACACCTATGCATGTTACTTGGCTTCAAAGGTCCCACAAAGTCCAGACCCCACCATTCGAATAACTCCCGAGGCTGCGAAGGAAAGAGAGGCATGAAGTCCCTCTTGAGTGGTTTTCCCGCCCGTTGCCAAGTGTCACACCTAATCACCCACTCTCGAGCGTCGGTGTGTAGAGTTGGCCAGCATAGGCCGACCAGAAGCACTTTCCTGACAGTTCCATCTGGTCCCATATGTCCGCCTGCTAACCCGTCGTGTGCCTCCTTCAACACATCGGGAATTTCCTCCTCCATAACACACCTCCTCAAGATTTGGTCGGGACCCATTTTATATAGAAGCCCATTGATTAGTTGGAAGGTCTCACTCTTCAGTGCCAGCTTCCTCCGTTCCCCTGAAGGCATCTTTCTTGGAAATGTGGAGGTAGATAGGTACTGGCCTATCTTTTCATACTAGGCTGGTAGTATTGCAATTTGGAACAAGTGTACATCTGGAAAGTCTTCGTTCACCCCCTCGATTGGTTCCCCTGATCTAATCCTTGATAGTTGGTCGGCTATTACATGGGACTTTCCTGGCCGTACGATAATGGAGAAGGTGAATTCCTGTAGGAGTGGTAGCCATCGACTTACCCTACTTTGGATGATTGGTTTATTTACCAATTACATTAGTGCCTGATGGTCCACATAAAATGTGAACGATGTAGCCAACGGGTAGTGTCGGAACTTTTGTATTGCGTACACCATCCCTAGTGCCTCTCACTCTGTTGTGCTGTAGTTTCGTTCAGCCCTTGACAGGAGTCGGCTCGCGAAAAAGACGGAATGGTCCAGTCCTTGTGTCCCTACCTGCGCAAGGGTAGCACCAATTGCAAAGTTGGAGGCATCGACGTGTACATGAAATTCCTTGTTCCAATCTGGGTATACCAATATTGGTGCACTCACCAACCGATCTTTCAATTCTTTGAAGGCTTCTTCCTGCTTCGTACCCCATACAAACGGCTCTCCCTTCCTCGTTAGCTTATCTAAGGGCTAGGAAACATGTGCAAAGCCTTTGATGAATCTCCGATAGTAGCCGACATGGCCCAGGAATGATTTCACCCCTGTCACATTTGTTGGGCTTTCCATGTTGACAATCACTCCTATCTTGTCTGGGTTTGTCTCTAGACCTTCCTTACAAACGATGTGGCCCAGAAGCTTCCCTTGTGGTACCATAAACTTGCATTTCCTTGGGTTCAGGGCTAGCCTAGCCTTCCGACACCTCTCCATGCACTCCCCCAGAGCCTTCAAATGGGTGTCCTGATCGCTAAAAATTGACCAGTCATCTAGGAATGCTCTGAAGTTTCCTACGGATATCTTGTAAAAAATGTGCAAAATTATTCTCTGAAAGGTTGCAGGTGCATTGCATAGTCCAAAGGGCATGAGATTATAGGCGTACACCCCTTCCTCCACCACAAATATGGTCTTCAGCTTGTCTTCTTCCGCGATACTTATCTAGTTTTACCCGAAGAAGCCATCTAGGAATGTGTATATCTCATGCCCGACGACTTCTTCCAGGATGCTGTCAGTGAATGGGATCGGAAATGGATCCTTGATGGTTATTGCGTTCAGGTACCTGAAGTCTATGCATATCCTTATCTGATTAGCTTCCTTCTTAAGAGAGATGACTATTGGGGAAACCCAGTCACTAGTTTCTACTTTGAATATGATCCCTGCTTCTAGCATTTTATTGATCTCCTCATTTACTTTGGCTACGTAGTTTTTGTTCATCCTGTACGGCCTCCTCCGTACTGGTTGGGCTCTTGGTACGAGGGTTATGTGATGTACGCATAGCTCCGGCGGTACCCCCTTCAAGTCCTTGTAGGTCCAAGTAAAGATGTCCTTATATTCCAGAAATATCTTGAAGGCTGCTACCTTCAGCACGGGGTTCCAGTCATCCCCTACTAGTATCATCTACGGTTCCTCATTGTCGAGATTAACCTTCTTCACATCTCTTTCCTCATACTTGATTGGTTTATCTCGTTCAAACTGGTGGGCTGGCGTGTCGTCCATCCGTGCCACTCCCTCCTGGTACCTACCGTACTTCGGGGGAAATGACTGTTCTTCCACACAGCCACTTGATTCCCCTATCTCACATATTTGCACCATGTGACACTCCGAGTGGAAGACCTCATAGTCCTCCATTTGCTAATGAAAGAGTCCGGCCAGTGAACTAGTTCCATCTTCGGAACATCCGTCCAGTTCCAACACTCCTTCCTTGTTGGGCTCTTTCCCTCCTCTGTCTCCTTCAAAACCCCACTCCCATCTATTTGAACCTTCTGAGTCGGAGTCGGATGACGCGAGCTCTTCACTGACGGACTGGTTCCTTAGATCGATTACATACTTATGACTGTCACTCTCGATTGAGAGTGTATTCTTCTTCCAGTTATGATTGGCTCTGGCCATGATCAGCCATCCCCTTCCCAGGAGGGCGTCGTACGCTTTTCTTTCCAGTGGGATGACTACGAAATCCAAAAGGAATCGCTGCGTCCCGATTACCACCTTTTGTGCCATGAGGGTACCGAGGGGTTTGATACCGTGTTGGTCTGCACCGACTAGGTGGAATGTTGGTGGCCAGAGTGTAGGCTTGCCAAGGCTTCTTCAAGTTTCCTCCGGTAGTACGTTGACTCCGGACCCACCATCCACAATGGTGTTTGTGAGCTTTTGTCCCATTATATCCATCTCTACTACTGCCGGTTTCCGTCCAATGCTTACCGTGAGTAGCATAGGGTTCATGGCGTCCGTACCAGGTCCCTTCACCGGGTCTGTACTACATGGTTCCGTCATCGTTTGGTGTTCCTGGCCAAGGGTGGTGTTCCCGGTTGCATTTGTCAGGGCCATCCTCAACTCTGGCATGGTTTGTAGAAGGTCGGATACCCGTACGAGTCTTGTGGTCTGTAACATCTGCTTAATGATAGTTTTCTCTGGTCCTGACCGAAGTGGTGTACTAGCAAGCAAGTGTGAGGCCCTCTGCTCTTCTGCCATCGCTTGCTCAATATCCGCCCTGGCTTCCTGGAGTCTTTCTTTCTCCGTGCGAGGGTCAGGATACATGGCTTTCTTGTTTCGCAATCTTGTGATTGCCAATACTCCTTCCCCTGGTCCTTCCACCTCTAGAATATTCACCCCTTTTTTCTTTGGACAATCTATGTCCTCGTGATTTCCTGGGCCGCACCATCTGCACAACTTCTTGCGTCACCCCCGTTTTGGCATTCCCGCACAAAGTGACCCCATTGGTTGCACTTCTTGCGTTGAATCATGGGTCGTCTCTTTGCGTCGTATTGAATTCTACTCCTTGGCGTGTTATTATTGGATCTATTGTTACCCCGCCGATTGTTTCTGTACCCTCCAAGGGAGGCGTCAGAGTTTGCTGTCGGCTTTGGAGGTGTCGCTGGTGGTGTGGCTTGGTCGGGTTGGGTGTAGAGCACTTGTGTGTCCGTGCTTTCAAGTTGTACGGGCATTCCTTAGTGGAATGTTCCATTACTTGGCAGAAGTCACATAAAACTTTGCGGGGACAACTTCCCTTAGTGTGTCCTTCCGTCTTGCAGTCGGTGCACCATAGTTCTTTTCCTTCCCTTCCACTTTCCTTGTCACCCTCTAATTCCTTCATCATCCTCATCATATACTTCCGGAGTGCCTGCACGGTTTTGGACCCCCCATCACTGTCTTCATCCGTACTGTCACCGTCGCTCACTCGTCGCTTCCCTCGAGATGTCTTGTTTTCACTTTCAATATCCATCACGCGGTTGTATGCTTCATCATACGAGGATGGAGGAACCACTTTCATCATCTGTCTGAGGTACGGTACCAATCCTTCAACAAACCACCGCTTCTTGAGGCCATCAGCCAACTGGTTCTCCATTTTGTTAAGTAGTTCCCTTAGCCTTCTGTTATATGCGCGCACACTTTCACTTTTCCCTTGTTTGGTGTTGTAAATCTCCGGCACAATTTCGTTGTCGTCCCGTAGGAGTTTGAACTCCTCTTCGAAAGCCTTCTTCAAATTGTTCCAGGATGTTTTATACTGGGCATCCAGGTCCGTATACCAGTCAATGGATATTCATTGCAGAGTGGCTGGAAATGCCTTCAACCAGTAATCCCAGTCGTCCTGGCCATTTGCCTCCCAAATGGTCACGCATGTCTTACAAAGCCGTACAGGGTCCTTTGACCCGTCACCCATGAATTTTGGAAGCTTTTGTTTCTCCGAGGTTTTGTGCCATTGTTCTTGCCTGGAGGGTTTTATGTAGCGCTTGGAAGTGACTATATGCCGGAAAGGTATTATGTGTCTGGGAGGTACCGTACGCTCTTGGTCTGGTTGGGCCCCTGTCCGCAGGGCTTTGGTCACCCTCGCTCCTATAGTCCCTCCTTCCCAGGGTTTCTGGATCTGACCCTCCTATTTTGATACCCTCTAACAAGGACAAATTCCTGATGCCAGATAATGTTGCTTCAAAAATAGTGGCGATCTCTTCGTGCAGGTCTCGTACCGCCTCCTCTCCTTGTTCAAAATATTTCGACGGGTTGCTCTGCGACTTGGCTCCGGAGTCCTCTTCACTTGACGTCGAGTGTGGGGCCTGGTCGGCGAGATCTTCCTCCGCTACATCTGGAAGTGGCAGGTTCCTGGCAACCTCGACCAACTCCTTCCACGTACACGGCCTTTGTCTCTCCCGATTACGACTCCGATTCACACTCTGACTTCTGCTATGTTTCTTCGGGCTCTTCGAGTCAGCAACCTCCCTTATCTGCCGTCTCCATTCGGCCTATTCTTTTATGCGAAGAGATCTCCGTACAGTTCCCTCGTCTACTCCTTCAGTGGCAGTGGTACGTTTGTCCTTGTTTGGCTATAGGGGCATCAAGTGCCAGAGGTATGACGTCGACTAGCCTCCCTCTCCTCTTCCTCCCTAGGGCTCCGCTCCTTGTACCTTCGGAGTACTTGTTGCCGACAGAGTTCTCGTGCAGTTTCCTCCCTTCGGTCTTCAAATGTAATCAGATTTTTGGCGAGTAACCTTGGAATACTTCCGAGCACGTCAAAGACGGAGCACTGACAGTGAGTTCACCATGTACCGTGCCTTCCGAGACGGCTCTCTCTCGAGCCTCTCTCTGCACGTACTGCATGACCGACACGTCCCACAACTCTACCAAGTCTGCAGTTCAACTGATCCTCTCGTGCCTCTTCCGCGGTACTCTCTTCGTGCGTGTTGTTGTCCACCACAATTAATTGCTGGTTGAATGGCCGACCCATTAATTCCTTCCGCCTGCCGCCATAGTTATCTCCAGGTTCGTTCAGGCAACGACGCCAAAATGTTTAGTCCTAATGTAGGGTTGGTCGAGCTTCACAGATAACACAATGTTTCCACACATACCAATTATTCACGTACCAACATATTCACATGTCATAGCATAAGTAACAATGATAACAACTATAGACCAGAAGAGTTATATCTTTATCGATTTATCCCAAATATACCCATACATAATATACCCCTTGCCGAGGTTCCATCCAAACAATATAGACCCGACAGTTGGCCAAGTTGCCAACTGTCACCAACTCCCAACTACCCGATGGGAACCTCTTGGCAACGCAACATAACCATAAACACAACAGAAACACACTTATAAATATTAGTGGGCAGCGTTGCATTGCTTTTCTTGACACTGGAGCAACGCGTAATTTTATTGATGAGGGATTTGTGGCCAAATACAGATTACAGACAAAGGATTTCAATGGATTTCAAGTTAGGGTTGTGGATGGATATACCCTCATGTGCACCAAACGGATAAGTAATCTCACCTTACGGCTGAATGATTACGAGTTACAAGCTGATTTTTATGTCGTCAATATGGGTGTAGCGGATGTACAGGGCATGGAATGGCTCCAAGACATTGGAATTTTTACCCTCAACGTACCTAAATTGGAAATGAAGTTTGAAATGAATAACAAGACTTATGTGTTGAGGGGAATTGTGGATGGGAGCTTGCATTCTATCTCTCTCTATAGAGAGGAGAGCAAGATGATAGAGCATGGGATCATTTAGGAGGGGTTCTCATTTGCTCATGACTGTAGGGATTTAGAATGGTATGATTTGAATCAGCATAGAGGTGTTGTTCAGTTTGTGAACAATCCCTTGTTTGAGATAGACGCTACTTGGTCATGTGATAATCCACTCTTTGAGATAGATGTTGATCCCTCTTATGACCCCAGTTCTGAGGTGAGAATGGATCTAGTGTTTGGAATCCTAGTATTGCATGGGGGTTTTCAAACAAGGCTCGCAAAGGAGTTTTCAGCAGTGTACATGGTGAGGAGTGCATACAATTTCACATTTGACCATCATGTACATGATTTGTTTCAGATGTGCAGTTCAGTGGCACATGTGATGGACAGTTTGTACGACAACATACCTTGTGCCAAGTTTGGTAGCAACCAAGATCAGTGTTATGAGTTGCATTCACTTGATACTCTTACTCCAGTGACACCAAATGGCGAGGATGAATTGATTTAGTAGGTTCAACTTGATGTGTTAGTGTTACAGGAGTCGTTTGATGACAACAAGGACATTGCACGAGTCTTCACTTGGGATCCAGGTGGAGGAGTTTATTTGCCGTCGAGATTGCTTGGGGACAAGCAATTTCAGGAGGGGCGGATTGTGATGTCCCTTTCCTGGTGACATCAAATATTCAGTGGGATTAGCACATTACTGACCCTCGTAGGCTAATAAGGTTGGATAGAGGGTCCTTTGAGGGATGCAACTTCTCCAGTGGTTAGAGTTTTGTAGGTTTGGTTTTCGTTTGTCTTCATTTGGACTCCGTATGCATTACTTATTATTTATAGTAAGTTAGAGATAATAGAGATGGACCCCTGCTATTTTTAAATAAGGGGTATGGTTGCACGCAGCTTCATCATGCCAGCTTCCAGTTCAGACGACGTTAAAAAATGTTGAGTAATAATGGAGATATTAATGTTTATTTAGTTTAAACAAACATTAATGGTTTTGAGCTTATATTATTAAGTTATAATATAATTTTATATTATAACTTAAGTGAGGGTCGTGGCATCAGGAGATGGGGCCATTCTGAATTAATTAATGAGGCTCAATTATCAAAACAAATATTAAATGACTTGGTGCACTTTTAATATTAAATGCTATTTAATATTTATTAATGCATTTATGGAGGAAAATCGAACTTCTTGTGGAGAATATATAATGCCTCGAGAGAATTGAAGCCATTATGATTATTATGCAATTGAAAATTGATGAATTTGTCTAGAGAGGAAGAAGCCAAGGGTTTTAGACTTTCAGCCATTGGAGAATGTGCAAATCTTCAGTGTGCAGCCCCTTTGAAGTAGTGAAATACCTACCGAATTGTGGCAAAGAGGAGAGCTTCATTCAGAAGTTCTGATTGTGCTTATTTGAGGAAAAATTCGAAGTGGTTTATGCTGATCAAGAAAAATATCTGCAGATTGGAGAAACGAGTTCAAGCATCCCATTGTACCCATGTTTGGCACTAACTCCAAGGGGCCGTACTTCTGCAAAATCGTCCCTTGGCTGTGAGGTGGCACCAATCCCTAGGAGCCACGATTCTGGTCTTAGAGGCTGTAATAAATCCAAACAAAAAGCTGCAAGGGTTGTGATGATATGAGAAGGGTAAACGCTGCATTAAGGGAGCTAAAGACACTCTTCCAAGGTGCAGACCAGTAATTTGCTGCTGTTCGTACACTTCCAGCTGCTGTCTTTCGCCATCAAGTTCAAATATTCAAACCTTTGCTTATACGGGTATGATGTATTGTGAACAGCAATTGAATAATCGAGGGAATACATAGTGCATTTACAGCTGTTAGTTAATTTGTTAGTTGCATGCCAAGTGTTTGTGGAAATGACGATTGGCTGTAGGTGCACATTTACATGTAAAATTTCTGATATATGCATTTGAAATGACCGAGAGAAGTTGCAATTGCCTATTGTTCTTTGCTTAGTCATTGTACTGTTAAATGCAAGAGTTCAAATCATATTCAATGCCCATTTAAGAAAACAAATCAGACTGAAAACTCAGATCTGTGTACTTAGAGGTTGCCCGAGAATCGTTTGACAAAATTCCTGTGTCTAAAGCTGGAAATTTAAGTCAGAACCTGCAAGAGTTCTTACAGCACAGTTGAGAAAGGAAGTTTTGAAAATGGTTTTTATGTGTATAAGTGCACATCTCATAGGGGGTTCTTTCTAAGGTTTAAAATCAAATTTCTTGTTTAAGGACATATATGATTATAAACAAAGCAACATCAAGGTTAGTAATACAATTGTTGAGTGCAAATCTAAAAAGGAGAGTTTTGTTTCAAATTCAAGAATTAAATTTTACGTACTCAAATGCACCCTTGTATGAAGAGAATAAAGTCTGAAAGTGCCACAATTAGGTGTACCTGTTGTGACATTTTCACACATCGCCCCATTGCAAATGGGAAGCCCAACTTTTTTCTTGTTAGCATTGGTGTTTTTGCTTAGTTTGTATATCTTGGCAATAGTTGTCTCCTTGCTCTTAAAGAAGGTTATGTCTTGTTAGTCTGGAATGAATGTTGAGCAACCCTTGAAATGACTTAGAGTGTGAAACTTTGTCCTTGGAGTTCGATCGATCAAGTCAGTAAATTCAATAAGTCTAAGGTTCAGAATGGGTAAGTTGAGTCAAGAATTCCAAGTCCGGGATAGGAATTGAATGTGCAATCCATTGTCTAGACTAGAAAATTCGTTGTTTTGAGATTAAAAAAAGTGCAACTATTCTAAGGAATGAAAATGGAAGTTGTTCGAATTCAAGACCACGGGTGTAATCGAGACAGGAATTCAAATTTCGGGCCCCGAATCCATGGATTTCGGGCCCCGAATCCATGGATTTCGGGTCAGGAAAATGAAACAAGGATAATGATAAGTATGGAAAATGAGAAAAAATTTCCAAGGAATGTGATACTTAGACAAGGAAACTTCCTTGTCAAGGTCGGATTTTCCAACCTTTACAGACGGAAAAAACAAGGAAAATTCCCAAGTTGAAAAGATGAAATTTCAAGAAAAAAAAATCAAGGAAATTCCAAGGGAAATCATGGAAAATCATAGATTATGAAAGAGAATTCCACTTCCAAGTTGTGGAATACAAGAGATTTCCTTTCCGTTGAATAGAAATGTTCACAATTCCTTCTCCTAGGCAAATTTCCAAACCAAATTTCTTCCTTCTTCATGGTGAAATTGCACTATCCAAGCAAAATTTCCTTGATCAAAAGGAAATTGCAATCGAAAATTCCTTGTTCTATTAGAAATTGTGCTCAACTCGAAATGGAAATTCTTTCTACATCATGAAAATGCGCTCAAACTCCTTGACAAAGGTGAAATGCACTTTAAAATTCTTTCCTAGCATGGAATTCTGGTCAAGTTGGGGAAGAAATCAACCAAGTCTTAATAAAAGTGGAATTTCCATACTGTTATCACACAAGCTCGCACCCTTGCTAAGCTATCAACTCAGCAACCTTGTGAAACGTGGAAACAACCCCGAAGTGTGGGACCTTGCGCAAGGGGGTTGAATCTCCAGAGAAGGCCGACTTCCTTCTCAATTCAAGGTGCAGGTGTTGAACCAACTCAACACTTTTAAAAACTAAGTCCTAAGCCTACCCTAACAACTTGCAGAGGTAAAGGAAAGAGAGAATGCTTGAAATGAAAGGAGGTGATGCACCAAGAAGAGATTGTTCCTCTCCCCACCCGAATTGGCACAAGGAATCAACTGAAAAGCCCAAGAGATGCACAAACTTCAATTGCATGAGTGACCCAAACGCATGTGTGGAGGTTAGAATTTTCTAAGTGTCAAGAGGGGAGAAGGATTCCCACAAAGTCACACTGAGAAAAACAAGTTAACACAACATACATGTGAAAAGAAACCACAACATACACTTATAATGGAGGTAAGAACACATACACATCATACATTAGTTGAAGGAAGACAAGAATGGAGATTTCAATTAATCATAAGGCCGAAAGCCAATCTTACAGTTGCAGAAATGCAAAAGATTACATGTCTTCAAGAGAACAAAAGAGCATAAGAAAGCTCAAGGCAGCAGGGAGAGAACCCTTTACAATGAGGCATAAAAGCCATTATATAGAAAATGGTTACAAGGGTGATCATGACCCCTGCATGTTAGTCTGGAAGTGCAAGGAAGTGCATGCACTTGGCTTGTACATGCAAGTAACCTAGCCATACCCACAAAGGGAAACCCTGAGAGGGTGGATTGACTGACCTTCCAAAGTCAGAGTATGCAGTCATGACACAATTCACCAAGCATGGCACCGTACCTCCCTTGATGGAAATCCTGCTAAAAGCATTAAATGCACCCCTGTGGCTCCACAAAAAAAAGTGCATAAGTCACCAAAATTGTCGGAGCATTTAAAGCCTTGAATGTCGATCACGCCAGCCGGAAGTAAGCTTGGAAGACTTCGGAGACCGGACTCTCGAAGTGAGGAAGACAAGGGCAAAACTTTGGAACCTCGGGGTTCCGGAGTTCTAGAGGAACTAGAGAGAGAAGGCAAAAGGGATAGGAACCTTGGGGTTCCGATGTTCCGGGGAGAAGGAAGGGGGAGGAGGGAACCTCGAAATCTCGGGGTTCTGGGGTTCCGAGCATGGCAAGGGAAGGAGACTTTGGAACCTCGGGGTTCCGGAGTTCCGAAAAGGGAAAGGGCTAAAGAGAGAAGGGGAACTTCAGAACCTGGGGGTTCCGGAGCTACGGGGAAAGGATAAGCTTTAAGAGAAGAGGCGAAGGAAAGGAAGGCTGGGAACTTCGGAACCTCGGGGTTCTGAAGTTCCGAAGAGAAAGGAGAAAAGGGACAAGGAACTTCGGAGTTCCGGGCAAAAGGAGAGAAAGGCTAAGGAGGGGAGGGGCTAAGCTAGGGAAGGAACTTCGGAACCTCGGGGTTCTAGAGAAGGAAAGAAAGCGGCTAAGGCAAAGAACTTCGGAACCTCGAGGTTCCGGAGTTCCGGGGAAGAAAAAAAGGCCAAGGGAGGAACTCCCTTCGGACAAGGCAACACTTCACACTTCATGATTCTTCTCTCCTTGATCAACTGGGGCTGCGCTGGTCCATGGAACATATCTCTGATCGGTTCTCACTGATGGACCAAGGGTGTTAATGACAACATTTTTGGCGATTTCTGTGGGATGCTTGCCTGCTAAGCACGAAGTCCAGAAGCCTTGAGCAATCCATTGGGCACTGAGTCATGAAAAGACCCAAAACATGTGTGCGCCATCACTTGGAGGAAAACTGAAAACTAGAGCATACAGCCTCTTAAGGAGAATGCGGCATGTGCATAAGCACTTATGAAAACAAAACAACCTCTAGTCTAATATTTACATAGTCATCAACACCCTCTTTAGAAGCAAGGCTTGACATGAATCCAATTCATTGGAATTGGAAGAACTTTGCCATCAAGCTTGTAGAGATGAAATGCATTGGCCTCCTTGCAACTAGTGATGACATATGGACCACTCCAGATAGCATCAAATTTGGAGTGTCGCCTAGCTTTGGCTCTGTTTGCATCCCACTTGAGAACTAGATCTCCCTCTTTGAAGACCCTATTAGTAGCCTTTTTGTCAAAAACCTTCTTGACCTGCCCTTGAGGAGTCTCAAGTGTATGCATACCCTTACTCCTAACCTCCTCTAGCTCCATCAGCTCTGCTAGCCTTACTGTCATGGCATCATTCTCTATTAATTCCAGCTGATGTGCTAGTTCAAGAGAGGGTAACTCCAGGGAAGTTGGGAGTCTTGCTTCCTTCCCATATACTAGCATGAAAGGGGAGTTACCAATCGCCCTCTTGGGTGTGATTCTGTCAGCCCATAAGGTTGTCCTCAACTTAGTGTGCCATGCCCTCTGATTGTCCTCAATTGTCCTTTTAATTATCCTGATGAGGTTCTTGTTGGAAGATTCAGCTAAGTCTTTACCCTGAGGGTAATAGTTGGATGATGTCCTCAAGTATACACCATGCTAAACTGCCCAAGAACTGATTTGGGTTCCAACAAATGCCCTGGCATTGTTCGATATGATGGTGGAGGGAACACCGAATCTTGTCACAATTCCCTCAAGGAATTCCAAAACTAAGGACTCAGTGGCATCCCGCAATGCAACTGCCTCTGTCCACCTAGTGAAGTAATCTGTTGCTGCCAAGATCCACTTATGGCCAGCACTAGAAGGTGGGTTTATCATGCCAATGAAGTCTAAACCCCATTGGGCGAACGGTTGATTTGCTTGGATGGGATGAAGAGGTAGGGCAGCTAGTCTTTGCTTCCCAGAGAAGAGAGCACATTTCTTGCAATTCCTCACCCATCTATGTGTCACTGAATAAGGATGGCCAGTAATAACCAGCCCTCATTATTTTGATAGCCGTAGTCTTTGCAGAGAAGTGGCACCCTGAAGAGCCATCATGGAATTCCTCTAACAATCTGCTGACTTGGTTTTGCTCAATACATCTTAGTAAGACTCCATTAGAGTCTTTTAAAAAAAGAGTGCCATTCACTAAGACATAGGGAATGGACTGCAACCTGAAATGCCTTCTTTTGGTCTTATCCAGACCTTGGGGGTATCTACCTTCCATTAAGAAGGTAGTCATGTCACTTACCCAACTGAATTGAGTGTTGTTGCCAATTGGTTGATCCTCTTGTAACACAAGGGCGACCTCTGAAGTAGTCTCAGAAGATGAGACAAGCTATTCACATAGGCCCTTGCCTCTTACAAGCTTGGTGATCTTGATGTTGATGTCATACTCCATGACCTTGGTTATCCATCCAACCCTCTTCTCACTGATGTCCTTGTTTAGAAGGAAATCTTTGACACTTGCATGCCGAACTAAGAGTTGGATCCTATTGTTGGACAACATGTGTCTAAACTTTTTTAATGCCCTTACAACAGTGAGGACCTGCTTCTCTACATAGCTATATTTAAGCTCATAGTCCTTTAGTCCCTCACTAAAGAAAGCAATAGGTTGCTCCAAATTGTCATTGTTCAGCTATGTTAGGACAGCTAAGATACTGGATTCTCCTCTTAAGGTATAGAGGATAAAATCCCTTTCGTAATTGGATTGACAAGGGTAGGGGCCTGAGCAATTGCTTGTTTGATCTCTTTGAAACCGGCCCTTCCCTCCTTGGTCCAACTGAAAGCTAGGTTTTCCTTCAACATGGAAGTGAGGTGTTTTACCATGGTGGGAAGGTTGGGAATGAACCTCCTCACAAAGTTGATCCTACCAAGGAAACTTTGCAATCATTTCTTGTGACTGGGGAGTGGAAGAGAAAGAATAGCCTCCACTCGCTCTGGATTGATCGTCAAACCCTCCTTGGATACGATGTGTCCTAGCAATCTTCCTTGATCAGTAGCAAATACGCACTTGCTAGGGTTCAAAGACACACTATACTCCCTACATTTCATGAACACCTGCTCAAGATGACCAAGATAGTTAGCTGCATGCTTTGAATAAACAGTTATGTCAACAGGTATACAAGCACAAACTTTGCTAATACACCCTTGAAAGCCATGTCCATCGCCTTCTTCGACTGATCATCTGAGTTGAAAATGCCTTCCAAGGTAACTAGACCTTTAGGCAACTCGTTGGAGTTGAGCTGCACGATTTGGTCTCCATATTGGTCTTGCAGCCTAGACTGATTTTTGGCAGAAAACTTTGCTTCAAATTGCAAGAAGTTCACGATCTACTGGTCGCTTTCAAATACTTGCCAATTCACTTGGTTGTCTGGGACAGCAGGCCTCACAACAAGCTTGATGTGTTGCTCCCTCTCACTTGCAACATGCGCTGGTATGTCGAATTGAGCACCAACTGCTGCAAGCCTATCAGCATGTTTGTTCTGACCCCTAGGAACACTCTGGATATTGAAGGCCTCAAATCCTTCAATCAAGTCCCAAACCCTATGTTTGTATGATTTGAGTAGGTTGTTTTTTGCTACACTTTGGGCTCGGATGTGTTTAACAACCAACTCACTATCTCCAAATACTTGCAAAAATCTGATCTTTCTACTTTGTGCAAGTTGGAGACCTTGGATCAAGGCTTTATACTCAGCGACATTGTTAGTGCAACCAAACTGAAGCCTAAAGGAAAAGAAATAATTTTCCTGCTCAGGAGAAACAAGCATCACCCTAGCACCTGCACCATTCTTGTTTCTTGAACCATCAAAAAACATGTTCCATAACCCCTCTGAATCTCCTTGTGTATTGATGAGGTTAGGAATAGGAGTATCCTCTTCATGGATACAATCGGTGCCAAGCCCAGTCTCTTCAGTCTCAGCTAATGGATCAAACTGAAAAACATTGGCCCATTCGTCCAGCAAACAATCAGGAACCTCTTGCAAGAGAGTAGCAGGCTCACGGACAGCACACTCCTCCCCTTCTTCATGCAAAGTGCAATTCATGTTTATAGGGCTAGGGGCGTAGGGCTCAATGTGGTTTTGGGCAATGGGCTCTACCCTTATGGTGACCTTGGTACCATACCTTGTTCGAAATAGCATATGGGACTAGTCAGAAGATTGGTACCCACCTATCTTAGCTGTGAAATCTCTAGACAAGCAGATGGCAGGAAGGTCTATGATTGATATGTCTTGCAAGACAGTGCAACCAGGGCATGCATGCAAGGTTAACTTCAAATTTTTTACCACCCCTACTGTCTTAATAGAAGTGCCATCTAATTGGACCACCCCTTTGGTCACGGGTTCATATTCTATGCCAAGAAGATCAACTACCTTCTTAGGCATGACTGAGCTACTAGCTCCCGAATCTATCATGCAGTTGTGAACCAAGTTGTCTCCTATGATTAAGGAGAGATAGAAAGGGGGAGGCTTGCCGATCTTGCTTGAATCTTCCTCCTCCTTGGATTGCACCAAACTGGTGGAGACTGTCTTTCCGTTGACTACTGCCTCATCACCCGACTGATTGACATGCTTTAATGCCTCTTTAAGCAAATCCCTTTGAGATGGGATTGAAAGGGCCTCCCACATAGTGACATTGAGGTTGGCCTTCTTCATCTAATCAACTATGTTGAAAGGAACACCAACTGACTTTAGAGGCCCCTTTGAGGCTACAAGGTCTACTTTTTCTCTTTGGACAACTTGGGCCTCTTCCCGCCTCTTGTTCCCTTGCATGGTACTTTGGCTTGTATCATGGACAGCTATATTGGGTGTTGGAGCTTGGACTGATGTTGAAGGTGAGGTAGCCTCCATGACTCTCTTCTTTGATCTCGCATACTACAACATGGACTCACCATTTGTTTGGTTCAAACCACATAATTCTGCCTCCTGCCAATTGACAAAGGTAGAATCCCCTTGTAAGTGAGCCTGAGTGCCAACACTAGGCTGATTTGGGTCATACTGCTGGCTAGAAGTGGTTGGCTCATCATGCACCACTAAGGTTTGGACAAACCCTCCATTTTGGCATGCACCTTGGTTGTGTGGCTGATTAAATGGTTGACACCAATCTTGCTCTTGGGCAAGGTTATTTTGCATTGTAACTATTGCCTTTGAGCTGCTTGTGGTTGTGGGGTTCACACTATTCAACGACCTAGCATTGCTCCATTGGTTTTGCCCTTGGAAGGCTGGCCTATTTTGCTGATAATTCTAACCTTGTGCTTGGTAAGGTTTGCTATACCGAGTTTGTTGCCTTTTTACTGTTACCAACTCATTTCCAAAACTTTGTAATAGAGCCTTGACCTCATGGAGCTCATTAAAGGTTGTAGATGGTGTGGATGGTTGACTTGCAGGTGCCATGGGAATAGGAGCCAAGCTTGGTTGTTGAGTAGGAGCTTCTGGGAAGAGAGGCATTGGAGGCCTTGGAGCTATCTTCCCACCCTGAATCAAACAATTTTATGCTCTTATAGCTATGTCGTACGCACCCGGTAGAGAGGCTCCACTGATTGATTGGATCATGACGGCTATATCGCTGTTGAGGGCTCTAAGATAATACAAGAAGGCATGATTTGGGGATGGCTTCACTAGAGCAGGAATTCTATTCCATGTCTTATGAAATCTGAAGTTGAAGTCTCCCATGAACTCGTGGGGTGCCCTCTTGATCATAGTTAACTGCTCCACAAGTGATAGGTGATCACTTTTGTCTTCGAAATGGTTGCACAACCTCTCCCCCAATTTGTCCCAATTGTGAATGGAGCTAGACAAAAACCCTCTATACCAAAGCTTTACCTTTCAAAGATGTGGCTAAGAGTCTAACAGCAACATCATCCTGAGTGATATTATGGACGGAGCGGATGTTTGCAATGTCTTGAATGTGCTCAATGGGTGTAGTAGTTGTTTCACCAGTGAAGTATGGTATACTCTTCAACGCAGGCACAGGTATGTCATTCCATTGAGTCAAAACAAGGGGACTCCCCCCATTGAAGGTAACAAAGACTTGATTTCTTGCCATGTGAAACAATGGTCTATTGATATGGGTGATGGGAGCCCTTGACAACAATGGCCTTGCAAATGGAGGAGTAGAGTGAGACCCGGGAGATGGAGTGTTTACAACCTCTACACCCCTGACTGGTGACAATGAAGATCTACCTCTCTGCCTTCTAGCACCTGTAGATGGAAGCTCTACAAATTGGAACTTGCCTCTAGAAGACGCCCTTGTATGAATTCTGGGCATGAAATCTGCAATTGACCTCAGAAGTTCAAAGGTCCGAAGTATGACTACTTCGGCAACTCGAGAGCTCGGATATCCAGAGTGAGGAAGTTGGGGAGTTCGGAACCTGAGGGTTCCGAGTTTCTAGGCTTAAGCACCTCGAAACCTGGGGGTTCCGGACTTACAGAGCGAAGTGGTTTACTGACCTCAGAACCTGGGGGTTCCGGATTTCCAGGGTAAGCAGAGTTACGATGACTTGGGAACCTGGGAGTTCTGGGGTCCCACAGTTAGGAACTTCGTATGAACAAGAACTGGACTTGTTGAGCAGAGTTGCCAAGTGCTTGAGAGATGATTGCCTCTAAAGGTTGAGATGCCAAGAACAACACTGAATCCTTAGCATGTAAATCAAATGAAGTCCCACCGGGCGTGCCAGAAAACTATTATCACAAAAGCTCGCACCCTTGCTGAGCTATCAACTCAACAACATTGTGAAACATGGAAACAACCCCAAAGTGTGGGACCTTGCGCAAGGGGGTTGAATCTACGGAGAAGGCTGACTTCCTTCTCAATTCAAGGTGCAGGTGTTGAACCAACTCAACACTTTTAAAAACTAACTCCTAAGCCTACCCTAACAACTTGCAGAGGTAAAGGAAAGAGAGAATGCTTGAAATGAAAGGAGGTGATGCACCAAGAAGAGATTGTTCCTCTCCCCACCCGAAATGGCACAAGGAATCAACTGAAAAGCCCAAGAGATGCACAAACTTCAATTGCATGAGTGACCCAAACGCATGTGTGGAGGTTAGAATTTTCTAAGTGTCAAAAGGGGAGAAGGAGTCCCACAAAGTCACACTGAGAAAAACAAGTTAACACAACATACATGTGAAAAGAAACCACAACATACACTTATAATGGAGGTAAGAACACATACACATCATACATTAGTTGAAGGAAGACAAGAATGGAGATTTCAATTAATCATAAGGCCGAAAGCCAATCTTACAGTTGCAGAAATGCAAAAGATTACATGCCTTCAAGAGAACAGAAGAGCATAAGAAAGCTCAAGGCAACAGGGAGAGAACCCTTTACAATGAGGCATAAAAGCCATTATATAGAAAATGGTTACAAGGGTGATCATGACCCCTGCATGTCAGTCTAGAAGTGCAGGGAAGTGCATGCACTTGGCTTGTACATGCAAGCAACCTAGCTATACCCACAAAGGGAAACCCTGAGAAGGTGGATTGATTGACCTTCCAAAGTCAGAGTATGCAGTCATGACACAAGTCACCAAGCATGGCCTCATACCTCCCTTGATGGAAATGCTGCCAAAAACATTAAATGCACCCTTGTGCCTCCACAAAAAAAAGTGCATAAGTCACCAAAACTATTGGAGCATTTAAAGCCTTGAGTATCGATCACACCATCTGGAAGTGTTGGTAGTCGGAAGTAAGCTTGGAAGACTTCGGAGACCGGACTCCCTAAGTGAGGAAGACAAGGGAAGAACTTTGGAACCTCGGGGTTCCGAAGTTCTGGAGGAACTAGAGAGAGAAGGCAAAAGGGGAAGGAACCTCGGGGTTCCGATGTTCCGGGGAGAAGAAGGAAGAAGGGGGAGGAGGGAACCTCGGAATCTCGGGGTTCCGGGCAAGGCAAGGGAAGGAGACTTTGGAACCTCAGGGTTCTGGAGTTTCGGGGAACTGCGCAAAGGAACTTCGAAACCTCGGGGTTCCGGAGTTCCGAAAAGGGAAAGGGCTAAAGAGAGAAGGGGAACTTCGGAACCTAGGGGTTCCGGAGTTCCGAGGAAAGGAGAAGCTTTAAGAGAAGAGGCAAAGGACAGGAAGGCTGGGAACTTCGGAACCTCGGGGTTTCGGAGTTCCGAACAAAAAGGAGAAAAGGGACAAGGAACTTCGGAACCTCGGGGTTCCAGAGTTCCGAGCAAAAGGAGAGGAAGGCTAAGGAGGGGAAATTCCGGAGAAACTGGAGAAAAGATGAGGGAAGGAAGGGAACTTCGGAACCTCGGGGTTCCGGAGTTTCGGAGAAGGAAAGAAAGCGGCTAAGGCAAAGAACTTCGGAACCTTGGGGTTTTGGAGTTCTGGGGAAGAAGAAAAGGCCAAAGGAGGAACTTCCTCCGGACAAGGCAACACTTCACACTTCATGATTCTTCTCTCCTTGATCAACTGGGGCCGCGTTGATCCATGGAACATAACTCTGATCGGTTCTCACTGATGGACCAAGGGTGTCATAAAATGACAACACATACCCTACTACAATTCCACCCAAGGAATGAATTTCCTCCCAATGCTCCGAATGCACTCAAGGGGTGAAGAAGATGGAATGGAACATGAGACTCAAACAATACAAACATACTTTACAATGCTTTTCTATGCTCAAAATTCCATTTCTATGATGATATTCCACCCAAGAGAGGTAGTAAATTGGCTAAGTCTCAATTGAAAGGGCACAATTCCACTTCCCTAGTGAAATCAGTCAAGTCCAAATTGGAAGGGCGCAATTTCACTTCCATACTGCAATTCCGCTCTCATCATTTCCAAGGAGACAAGGAAACGCATTCAAGCAAAAATTCCTTCTCCCCTTCAAATTTGTGCCCAAGAAATGCTTAAGCAATGTTGCAAATACAACATCAAGTCGGCTTCCTGAAAGGATGAGCAACAATTGAAGAAGAAATGTCAAGTTGACTGTCTGGAGGGAAGTTAAGGAGTCTTTTCAAACAAAATATCAGGTCGGCCTTTAAAGGGAAATTGCAATTTTCAAGTGTGAAGTATATACATATGAGATTGAAATATCATTTCTACACCAATTTAAAACAAAGTTCAAGCGAATCTCCCAGCAGCACGTATAAATCCACATCAAGCAGAAGTAAATAACAAATAAGAACTAGGCAAATCAAGTTCAGAGCAGACCTAGGGTGAATTTCTAATTTGAAATGAGGGCTTGATGTGTGAATTCCAAGATGAGCGCTCACCTTATATTTATATGCATTCAAGCAAGGAAAATCCTCACTTAGCTGACCTGATTAGGATTGGGAAAATTCGAATTTTAAGAGGCAAAACTAAAGGATTTTAATATGGCTGACTTGAGATGAATTAATTTGAATGAGCATAAACTTCTGATCTAGGTCGGCCTCATTGATGTTTTAGGATTCCCAAAGTTGTAAAGCATATATAGGAGAAGTCGAGAGCACCATTCCATCATTCATTCGAACAATTCAATTCACATTGGAGCCAATGAAGGCAGACCTACAGGTGAGTATGTAGCAAACCTAAAAGGTGATTCAAATCAGGTTGGAGGGTGTGAATTTGTCAAGAGGAGATGAATACCAGAAGGAGAAAATGAATTTCAGTGTTGCATACGGTAATCCAAAGAGAAAATCAGAGGCAGATTCCAGAACTGAGGTGAGAATTCAGGCACGAGGATGCGAGTTCAATCTGAAAGAAATCAGATTCTCAACTTCATAGCAGAGCAGAAGTAAACGACAATATAAGGGTGCAAATTCGGATCTGAATTGAGGAGTGAATCCAGATCAGAATCACAGCGAGCATATGGCAGAGTCAAGCAAGAGAGGTAAAATTCAACAAGCAGATGCAAGCAGAAGCCGAACAGAAGTGCAATCCAAATGACTACCAGCAAAGTTGCAGGGTGAAATCCACCAAATAGACCCAAATTCAAGGAGATCAAGAAGGTTGATAAAATGTATGATTGAGTCATCAAAATACTAATGCTTCGATTTGAAGGAAGAAGAAACAATGTTGGAGGCAACAAGTCATTATACCCAGATTGGAGTCAATTTTCATTTCCAGAATTGGAAAACATCTACAAATTTGAAGCCTCAGCTTTCTAGATTAGAAACATGGTGGAGGGTTTGTGAAACAATTTTGTGAATTACTGATATCATCCTAAGATTTGTTTCATAATGCTTATCAATGACAAATGTGAAGTACAGGTTTTAACCTTCTATATTTGTTTTCATAATTTCCTTGTGTCTCACTAAAATCTTCCAGATTAGCATCTCATTCGTAATTATAATTTAAGTTTTGTTCTCTTTTCAGATATACTCAAGAAAAAGGAAGAATGTTGAGATCAAAGGAAAAACAATATGCAAGGAGAAGTCAAATTCCAAGTGATTGCATAATGAGGATGAAGGGATGTTTCAACAACAATACGAAGAAGATCAACATCCATGATGTAACATGGAGGAGACAACAAGAAGATCAAGCCAAAGTCCAAGTCATGCAAGGAATGGAAAGATGATAGAGAATGAAGAGGCAGGTGGAAGAATTCAACAATGCAAATGAGGAGGAATCATGGATCAAGTCATGCTGGGAATGATGCATTGGATAAAAGAAGATAAGGCGAAGGGTATCAAAGAAAAAGAATTCCAAGTCATTGAGGAAACAAGAAGAGAAACACTTCAAGGAGGAATTAAGAGGCAGCTGTAAGATTGAAAAGCATCAAGGGTTCATTCCAAGGCAAAACAAAAAGAATACTACTTCATCAGCATGAAGGAAGAAAGTCATTACAGCATGAAAGGAATAATTGCAACACGGGAAGTTCCACATCAAAGAATCAAGGTCAAGAACATTCAGGGTGAAAGATTCAAAGGATGAGGATTGCAATGAGAAATGAAAGAACCACAAGAAGAAGGATTTCAAACATGATAATGGAAATGCGAAGAGAAGGACAACACAAGGTGGATTCCCGAACAAAAGTAAAATGTGATCAAGATAGTTTCAAAAGAAATAATCAAAGTTAGAGACTTGACCAAGATGATGCAATTTGGGAATATGAGCCATCACAATCAATCAAAAGCAATTGGATGATGTTGAGTATCAAGAGATATCTATGCTGATGTGGCACTCAATCATTCTCGACCAATCGAGTGATGCCACTTCAACATGTCCAAGTGCATTGAACTTGACTCATTCCAAGAGGAGCAAGTGACATGAGAGTCACATTCAAATATTATGCAATGTACCTAACCTTGTTTCTTATTGGTCCTTCACCTAAAAGGTGTAATGTCCCCTTTTTCGTCTAATTTCGAAAGTAAGGACAATTACCTTGCAAACTTAATTACAGAAGATTAATTCCTTTCTAGCCTTTTTTTAAGGCTGTGAATGATGCGTCTTATGAATGCTTTGCATAGCTAAATCACGGGTATAGTATAAAGTGTTGTTGTATCTGATATTTCAATGTATTCGAACTAGTATAAAGTGTTGTTGTATCTGATATGACAGTCTGTGTATATGACCTATACAGTGATATTGCTTAGAGCAATGAAGCTGTTGTGTCTACTCTGAATATTTATTATTGCCACAATAACGGTGTTGTGTCTGATGTATATTCGGGTGCCTGTAACTAGATTTGCCAATAAGACAAATGCTTGATTTTGAGCGGATCCCATACTGGATAAAAAGTAAAAGGAAAACCTCCTCCCCTATCAAACTGACTTTAATCCGCCTTATGTATGTCCTCCTTTGTGACCATTCATGAATAGAGGCAACATTATGAGAAAGTCCTGCCTCTTATCATTATGAACAGATCCTTTATTGTTAATAAACTTATTTACCATTAATTATTGATTCTTTTGTTGGTTGAAAATTTTGTACACTTGGGGAAATATACAAAATTGTGATTTCAACCACAACACACGAGTAAAAACTCTCCTAATTAAGGGAAGGCTCCCCCTATCTAACTACAACTTGGAAAATAAAATTGGATGGGACAGCAATCTTTCTTCTTTTTTTTTTTTAAGAAAGACAATATCCTTTTCTCTTCACAGAAAAGGATAGCGATTGAATAACAGCAGTAACCACTTTCAAGTAAAATGAGAGAAAGGAAATGAAGTTTCCTGAAAGCTCAAAGACTCCCGTCACTTCCTTCGGGACGGGACAGCAATATCAAGCTCAAAGACTTGACTATTGGAAGTCCTATCTACCCTTTGCTATACTAAATTTTACAACGAATAAAAGATAACAGCTCAAAGACTGAAATAATCTATTCTTTTAACACAAAGCCAAGAACTAATGCAAGCTCAAAGACTTGCTGCTATTTTTTATCAAACAATAATTTTTCTCAAGAATGGACGCAAGCTCAAAGACTTGCTGCTCCTTCAAGAGAGTTTCCTATTTTAATTAATCTTCTCTACTTGCAGCTCAAAGACTTCAAATCAGATTGGATTAAGCTCCTTTAGAAATACTTTGCATAGAAGAAGTAAAAAGATTCAAACTCAAACATGTAGCTCAAAGACTCAAAACTTGAGTAATCCTTCTTTATTATTCTTCCAAAACCTTCAATTCACATTCATAAGCTCAAAGACTTCTTGCTGTAAATTTGGCAGAGTTTTTGCTCGCTTTCAAAAAGATATATTTACAATGGACCTCTCAAGTATTTATAGAAGAGGAGCCTTGAGAAAAAGGTGGGAGGATCCTAACTAACTTGAGAGATTCTCTCAACCACCAAGACTCCTTCAATAAATAACTGAGACTTCATTAATTAACTAAGAGTTACTCTAACTAACTAAGACTTATTCCAACTACAGTCCTAATCGGACATAACTTGTAGTTGCCTTACATGTAATTACAAAAGTACAAGTAATGTGTAACTTGTATTTTACAAAAATTACTTTTACATGTAACTTGTCAAAACGAAATTACAACTAAAGATTACAAAAGAGAGAAAATTCAACTAAGTGTTGAAAAACACTTAAGTTGCCTTTTGTGAAGACATGAATCCTTGAAATTTCCTAATGCTCACTTGTAGTTCCTCGGGATTCGGTTCATGGGTGTTCTTAGCAACAACCATAGTCTTCACAATAGTGTCGTGACAACGGAGGAGGGCAGAATTGTCTTTATCCAGGATAGACTGGATCTCATGCAGAAAGGCTTGGTGTTTCATCAATGCTTGAATTGAAGATGCCGAGAATTGTTCACTCCTCCATTCATTATGAATCCTCATCTGTAAATCAGCAAGAACTTCTTCTTCTGGAATCAGCTCTCCATCCTGACTTACTATATTGCAAGAGGCCCTTTCACAATGTGAGACAATACCTTGATAGACTTCATCCCGGAATCTCCTTGCATCACTGATCTCCTCAATGAGGGATTTAAGAACAAGGGTTTTGTTTTCCATAAGTTCCTCAAATTCCAAGTACATGACCCTGGAAGAGATGATGGCGTGATCCTGCAAAATACTCAGCTGTTGTTGGGGCATAGTACGCCAGATTGCCAGACTTTTCTCAACACTTTCCAGATTCTTTTTGAAAGTGTTAGAAGTCTGATCCAATTTCTCCTCAATGGTTTCTAGCTTAGACATTATTTGAAAAGTGTCTTTTACCACTTGCATACATTGATCATGAAGCTGATCAATCCAGGAATCCAGTGCTTGTACTTTTTGAGCAGCCCTTTCCACTCCACGAATCGATTCTTGGGAACCGGAAGAACCTATGGAGTTACTCCCTTCAGCAGCAGGTTTTGTGATTTTATGGATGGCTGCCATGAGCTGTCGGTTTTCTTCTTCTAGCTTGTCTTTCTTTGCAAGAAGATCGTCACACCTTTGCACTAGTGAAGCAACAGAAAACTGAGCATCATGTTTAATGACCTCATGTGTTTGCTTGCCCAATTCTACCCTTGTAACTGTTATCACTTGAACCTGCACCCTTGTTTGCTAAGCTATCAACTCAGCAGGCTTGTGACACATGGGAACCCTCCTAGGCCTGTGGGTTGCCTAAAAAATGGAGTGAACCTCCAGAGTAAGCTGGTTCTTTTCAGATTCTGCACCTAAACTAACAATTTCTTCAGGGAAAAGAGTAAGGAGGAGAAAATGTAAAACTAAAATTTGAATCTAAGGTGATTGCACCAGATGGTATTTTTGAAATCTAACTAAGCAAAGGACACACAGTACAACAGTGATAATAAACCCTTTTTTACACTAACCAACAACCCATGACCCTCGCATCAATGCTTCATAAGCAGGCTGGATAATCACAGTCCTAAGAGGGAAAAATCCTTTTCACAACCTAAGACTATTAATCATTAAAACACAGCTTATGACCTGCAAGTAGTATATATGTTTCTGCATAAGGCATCAAAAGGAAATGTAAATTTTAAGGGGGGCAAAAGCCAACCACCAAAGAACTGACTAACCCTGAAGATGCAGTAACAGAGAAAGATGAGAAGTAGAGAAGCAAACCAAGCTATTATCCTTGCCAAACAGGTATCACCAAGCTTTATAACTCCTGAAAATGTGTTACAAAGACATCCCTTCTTGCAGAGAGAATTAAAAAAAATTACAGTCTGCTCCCAGATGAATGAATCAGAACCCTTACAAAAATGAAGGCTCCCAGTATATATGCCTTTTTCCAAAGTTATCAAGAAGACTCCACCTCCTCATTTTAGGTCGAGCAAACTCAAAAAACCTACTTTTTGGGCCTCAAAAATATCTGAAAAGGGATAAACCTGAGCCAAAAGGCTAAGTCATCCATTCTGCAACCATAAAACCTCATAAATGCAACATAAATGACCCTGAAATGTCTCTGACAGGCCTGCAAGCCCTCATAAATGCAAAAAATATCCCTCCCTGATCTCCAAACAAAATATCTAATAAAGTGATTTTTAAAAAAAAAAATTATTATTATCTGGTCAGACATTTGTTTGACTTTATTTTCATTTATATTTAAAGGTCTTAATAATATAAAGATAATAGAATCGTTTTATTTAAAGTGACAAATAAATAAATCACTTTAATAAGACAATTTTATTATTTTTATTTATTAAATAATAAAATGTAATAAAAAATATATTTAATAAAAGTGTTGATTTACACTTTAATAAATAAAATCTTTTTATTATATTTTATTAATTTTTAAATATAATATAAAAATAAAATCAAACCTATGTTTGATCAAATAATAATAAATTTTTTAAAAAGAAATCCTTTAAAAAACAACATTTGTTTACATCTCTTTGAGGGCGTATTTTTTTGAGTTTTAAAAGGTATAGCTGTCTAAGAAATTTACAAGGGGGGGGGGGGGGCGCTAAGTGATACAAGATCACTTAGGAAGCAAAAGATTTTTACAAAATTTTAAAGTGATAAAAATCACTTAGGAGACATGGCGAACTCTACCATGCTGCCTCCATGCATATTGCGTGGCATAAGAAAGGAAAAGAATGTGAAGGAAAATAGAGATGATTTTTCGAAGATATTTTAGGGGAAAAAATAACCCTAAAAGCTCATTTCGCCTCTTCACTTTTGATATGCAAGACTTCTGGAAACTTCACTCTGCATCCTTCTGGGCGCCGCTAGGGTTCGAACTGGGCGTGGAAGGAAGAAAAATCTTGGTCTCTTCACTGTTCTGGGTGCCGAAATGATTGCTGGGCCTCTGTTTCTCCTTACGGCCTGCTCTTTGACTGCATTTTTGCTAGTTTCGGGCTCATTTTATGGAGCCGCTGTGGAAATCTGTTGCGTTTCTGAGCATTTTTTGGGTGTTCGAAGCTTGGCTTCCTTGCTGGGCGCGATCCTTCCACCTTGCATCCGTTATTCTGCACAGGTCTGCTGTCCCTTACCGATTCTGGAAGGAAAAATGCTTTTCTATGAAATATGCATGGCTTTTCTCTCTGTGTTTTACTGAAACATTTCATGGCATTCGAACCTGCTTTCCATCTGCTTCTATTTGTAAAAATCTACTTATGTGATTTGTTGCACTTTCTGTAAGCTATTATCCTTGGTACTGCAGGATTATCCTTCCCCTTTTTATTATAATTATGAGAATAATACTTCGAATTACTGTGTTTTCCATTTTTCTGAGCATCATTTCACACTGGTATACTCTCCTGGATTGTTCCTCATTTGCTTCCTCCTCACAATTGGAGTTAGCTCCAAAAATGAAAACCATTCTTAAAACTGAAATGTTATCAGAACAGTCTTTGCTCCTTAATGCTTTAATTCGAAGCCAAGCTTCCTATTTATGCTCACACCTTGTAATCCCAAAAAGATTTTTTCATCGAGTGTATCCCATCGTTGATATGTTCACAGACTACAGATGGGATTCCTTTCTTCTCACCTTTTTATCCAATTCCGATAGAGTATGGATGTTTTCATTTTCACCATATGCTCCTTCCTCTGCACGTTCCAAGACACATCCTGTTTGTTTCTCCCTCATACTATTCTTAGCTGGAGTTTACTGATGTTACCTTCTAAACCGCCTTCAAAAAGGCAATCCAAAGTCTTAAATAGTAACCATCTTGTACAAAGGCCTTATCCATTTTGATGTTACTAATCAAGCAAATCTCTATCTAGATTTTGAACCCTGCTTTGAATGGTTACCAAGCCAGCAACTGATCCCAACGCTAAGATCCCTTGATCGAAAAAGCCGTGCTTTCATAACCTTCCAGATCTTCCTCATAATAGCTCACCACCCAATGATTTATTCCTTTCCCCATGAGCCATGTTTGTATTGAGTTCGAAGCTTTCCTTACTCTGATAAAGCTGTAACATATCCTATTTGTAATCTTCCTTGTGCCCATCTTGATTGGATTATATTCTAGCTTTTTGACAGCTCATTGATCATACGTGCCAGGAAGATCACATTAAGATCCACTTTTAGTTATTCATCCAAAAAGTCTGCATAATTTTAGGTATGTCATATGATTCAATCCTTGTGCTTTTTCTTTTTCTAATGACTCCTCATTCCCTATTCTTACTCTCATATCCGACTCCATTTTTCAATTATCTTCATGATTAGTCTGTCTTGGAGATGCTTCTCACTCATACCTGAGTAATTCCCTCATAGTCAAGTCCTCTTATTTTTAGAAATGGCATAGTCTTTGTCCATCATGAATATCTGGAGATGCTTCTCACTCATACCTGAGTAATTCCCTCATAGTCAAGTCCTCTTATTTTTAGAAATGGCATAGTCTTTGTCCATCATGAATATCTTGTTCTTTTGAGATTGTTTCCTTTAGCCCTGTCCATATTGACATATCTGATCCTACCATCTCCTGCTCTACTTGTTTAACTCCATGGTTTGCAAGTAGGTCCACTTCCTATAAATTCATTATTGATGAAGAGGTGCATTGCATGTCCCCTTGACTCAACTATTAGCACTGGCAGCAACCCACTACTAGAAAATGGTTCCTTTTCCTCAACCTGCAGACTTGTTGTGTACCACAAGTAATCAGTGGTGTCTTTTGTTGTATTGAAGACAACATTTTTACGATCCGGAAGGATGCTCATAGACCATGCAGACAAGCTATAAGTGTTTCCATTAAATGTTGTAGCTAAATCTTTTGTCTGATCAGTATTGGCAATGAATGCTGAACATATTCCTGAGTCTGTGTAGTAAAGGTGTGCCTCTAAACCAGGTCCAAGATAGCGATATTCAGGGTCTGAGCTTATCGTAGCTGGTTCACAAAGTTTAATGGCTCTATGTAGATCTTTAATGTGCCCCCATTTTGGTTGTCTCACCATTCTAAAAGTTGATTGCCATTGACACTCACAGCTGATTCAAGTACATCCTTGTCTGATCATGACCACTGTGTACTCCTTTGATAACTTTACTGCTGTGTGCATCTTTGAATGACTGTTTGGACTGAAAATGGTGAAAAACAAACACTAGAAACCATCCTTTTGTCATCTGCCATTCAATGCTGTGCATTAAAAATAGATATTTTATGAAAACTGTAGCTGCCATTTAAACATTATTCTCTTAAAATCTGCATATTATTTCCAAGGACGCAGCTGTCTTGAATTTGTTGAAATGTCTGATCAATCACGCCTTTTCCAGCTTATCATAAGAATCTTTTAGGCTTGATGCATAAAATGTCGTCTTGTTGATCATTTGTAGATGTTGATCATAGGCAGATATTTGATAATGTGATTGCATACTTGCGTTTTTGTTACTCTTCTTCCTTTTATTACCAGCCCTGACATGATTTGATTGTATGAAACCTTGCCATTCCTCACATGAGCTGGGCTCAACCCTTGTGGGAGCCGCATTCATCTCCACTCATCTTAGTGAATTTTATGACCAGCAAACTGTCCTTTTTCCTTTTCCTGCACATGAAACAAACCTGTTAGCAAAAATGCATATTTATGGTGACTTTCCTTTGATCTGATTTTTTGCCTTTGGAGATTCCTTTGTGATGCGAGTTATATGCATTCGATGTATGTAGGGATCATATATATATATGCGTGCATTAGTACATATGTCAGAAATGCAGCCAGCTATTGCTTAGAACAAAATGTTCTAACACATTGTTTGTTTCAACTTTTTGTAGATATCAGAAGGAAAGCATCAACGGACCAGGGTGGAGCAGCAAGACAAAGGCGACGACGAGCGTACCTCAACTGTTCCAGTCATTCAGGCAATGACTGGTTCCATTCTTGACATGCCTTTCCTCATTTTTTCCTTTGTACTTGTGCATACATATATGTATATTTCCTTTCTGTACTGGATGCACGTAGCTAGTCCCACGGCTCCTTGTGTGGGACGCAATTTTGAATATGAATAAAATACTTTCTTTTGCAATGAGATGTTTCTCTCTTTGTTGTTACAAACTAGAAGTACTTAGAAACACCATCTTTAAAACACAAAAAAAAATAGAGAATTAGTAAACACTAGCTTTCCTTTGTTCATGCTAGCATTTCTCAACCTATTTTTCAGCCAGGAGCGAAAAATAGGTAACAGTAACCTTATAATCAGCAGCTGACATTTCATCAAGTGGTTTATCTGCAATAGGTTCCACAATTTCAGCTACTTTCATCTTGTTGCTATCAATAGTTACCCTAGAGATAGTCTTTGCCTTCTTAGCAACTTTTGATTTGGACTGTTTGAGTTGCTGGTAGTCAAAGGTATCAGGTGAAATCTCTTGCTTCTTTCTTTTCGAGGTGAAAGAACTAAGCCATGGAGGTAAAGTATTCAACTGACTTCCAGTAGTAGCTGTAGGCAAAGGAGAAGCAGTTTCTGTTTGAATTACCGTGGTCACCCTGGGAGGAATATCTGTTTGAATAGCGACCACGGTTTGCTCAGTTACCAATGGGCATGAAGATTGCCTCATGAATTCTTCAAAACCAGAAGTGGAAGTATCAATTTTTGATAACTGAATGCAAGTGGGATTATCTTCAGGAACTTCCAACACACTTTCTCGTTGTTGATCAGGAGAAGGCCCGTATGCTGAAATGGGAACTGCATTCTGAGGAGACTCATCAATGAGCAAATCAGGAGGAGAAAGAGGCGTCTCAATAGAAACTGGAGGAATGACCTCATGAGGCGTGTCTGAAACTGGAGACTTAGGCGCATCATCAGATTGCTGCCCCTCTTCTGGATTATCCAGATCGATCACCCGAACATGGAACCGTGATTTCTCCTTCCCACGAGTAGTTGTCTCCTCAGGAGTAAGCACTACTGCACGACTAACTCGTAACTTGATCCTTGTGCCTGAAGATGAAGCACCCTCCTTATTATCAATCTGAATCTCAGACTTCCGTCCAAGAGGCCCTATAGAATCATCTTCTTTACCAACCTTGATTTTGATAAGTCTAACAGCATTACTTTTCAACCATGCGTTAGTGTTGGCCAAGATAGGCTGAAATCTGTCAAGGATGGAGACGCACTCCTTGTGTGACCATAGGATCAAAGGAAGTGGAGCTTCCTCAACCCTTCGTGAAGTGTATTCAGGATCAAGTATATGCCCGTCATCGATCATCCCTTGTGGGATATCCGCCAAGTTCAAGTCAACAATTTGCTCAACAGTGAGCCTGCAATAATCCATCTTCAGAACTTTGACTTCCGTGCGGAGATCTACCCAGATGTCTTCAATGCGATGAACATGCACAAAGGATTTCTTGATCTTTTCCTTCATACCTCTATAATCAAAATCAGCTCTAGGTTTGAACCTCTTAAGCTTGATTTCCTGCAATTCAACCTCCATGGCCTTAGCCTTCACAGATGTGAGAAGGGAGTATTGACCAATTTTCAATGGATTTGTGCTGGAGATCCCCATTCCAACCTTGTGTCTAGCAGACTGAAGAGTATGAACAGCCATAATCTGTCTTCCCAACTCCATAAGAATTATCCTATCGGTCGGGTATCTTGGAAGCATGTATGGTTGTCCATCATAGCACCCAATCCTCATGTAGGTGAAGGTGGGAAATTGCAGGAATAAACACCCATACTCAGACACCTTGACCCATGCCTCATCTGATACTCTTTTATTTTTGAGATCCATGTCAAACTGACACATAAAATATCCAAAGAATGCATCTTGGACTCTTCTAAAATGCAGTCTGCTAGGTTTCAAAGGCAACTGGTCATAATATTCCCAAACTGGTATAAGCGAGTGATCACCCTTGGTAGAAAGACCTGGAAAGTGTCTAAGTGATGCTGCTAAATATACCAAATAAGAATTCATGAAGAAGGTCATAGTGGTAGGAACCGCTGCAAGTTGTTCGCACAAAGCATCACTGATGATTTCACCCCATGAAATGTGATGCGACTGCCGTATGAACATGATGAATTGATACATCCATGGCTCAAAGACATTAGAGTGCTCAAGGCCCAACATTCTGCTGAGAAGAGTGATGGTGTCTCCTATCTCCCACTTGAAATCACAACGGTACAACTTTGCCCATCTTGAGAAGGAAGGACGTGGCTCTTGAATCCACCTATTGATGTGGCACTTGCAATCTTTTTCTCTTTTTGTATAATACTCTGCTGCACTTTCTTTGGTGATTTCCATATAAACAGGTGCAGGAGGTATTTTGAAGACCTTCTCGATTGTATCCGCATCAAGACGAATTATGGCTTCACCATCATCATTTTTTATGACTCTTGACTCTTTGTCAAAATGATGGGCGCATGCAAGAACAAACTCAGGTTCTAGGGCAGCCACTGGGAAAGAAGATGCATGATGGATATGGCTGTCCAACAGCCGCTGCAAGTTGTTATCCTGTGGATCTTCTACCCTGTGAATGAATTCTGCCATATCAACGTGCCCTATTTCTGTGTCCCTGATGCGATCCAATGGAGAAGATACCTGGGAAGGTGTAACCTCATTCTGCTATTTGTCATATTTGTATTTCATTTTCTTTGGAGTTGGCGATGCCGGCAAATCTGACATTGATTGTGAACCTGGAATGCTGTGATGAAGACTTAAAAGGGTTAAGGCCACATCATAATCAGCTGCAAGTATCATTCTTTCTTTTTCAAATGAGTAAAACTTTGATCTCTGAATTTCACGGTTTTGTGAGAAGAAGAGGGAAGATATGTAGAAATGGGAAAATCTTGACTTTGACCAATTTCGGATCTTGGGGGAATTTTCGCAAGTATACAAGTTGGAAAGTACATACATGCAATCGGGATTTTAAAACCCGAATACAAGTACACTTGTAAATTCGAAAGTGGAGAAATGGATGAAAAATGGGGTTTTGACTTGCGGGAAATGATGGGAATGGAAAGTACGGATATGGGGAAAGTGAATGAATAGAAACGGGAATATCCGGGATAGTCATTTTCATGAAAATGGGAAGATCTTTTCAACATGTAATCCGGTTTTTAAAACCCGAATTTGCAAGGGAGGGGTATTTCACACTTTTCAAGCTTGGAATTTTAACCAAAAATGATTAAATTCCTTAACCGTAGGGGAAGAACAAGAATTTCCAGCGAACTTGTAATCGAGATTAAAAATCCCGAATACAAGTTTAAGATGGATTTTTGAGAAGAATAATGCAATTTAACAATTGCATTTCGAAGGGAAGATTTCTTTTATGAAAACCAATTTTTAGGGGAAGAACATCACATGCGAAAAATGCAACAAATAACGAAAAATGAAGAAAACAAGAAAATAATAAAAAGAAGAGAAGAAAGGAAGAGCATACCTTTATTAGAAATGCAAAATGCTTCTCCAACAATGCAATACTTCTTGAGATGAAGAAGCAAAACCGGACTATCAAACCCTTATCACGTTTTTGTGAAAATGCCCCCAAATATGGCAGCAATCTTAAACTTGGAGGAGCAAAATGCCAATGAAAGTGTTCATTTCAAGTTTATTGGAGCAAAACGATTAAGGTATTTGCTGGAGCAATAACACCAAAGGTGTTTGAAGAGGTAATAACGCCAAAAGTTAAAAACGCAGCCAAAGAGAATCACGTTTTTGCAAAAAACGTGGTATTCAATACACATTCAATGGATTATTAAATGTCTTGAAACCTATCCCATACTCCACGCCTTGGTAGGAAAGAGCAAAACGATTTAGGAGTGTGCAAATTGTTAAAGATTTAACTCCTAAAAACGTGGCATTAAAGAAGAACGTGGTTGCTGATTTAGGGCAAAGACCAGCAAATGTATCCTCCAAATGGCGTGAGAGATGTCCAACAAAGCATGAAGATAGGATGCAAACCAAAACGCCTCCCTCATCCAACGATTTCTCCACAAATTTCGCCTTGAAATGGTCAAAAATAGTTTTTCCCTTGCATTTCGGGTTTTTGGGAGCAAAAGACAAGTTCGATTTGTTCAAAATGAAGCAAATCGGGTTTTGAATAGAAAACAACAAGTTCGATTTTTCACTTTTCCCTCTTTCATGCTAAAATCGGGTTTTAAAAGACAAATGACAAATTTAATTTTTTACTTTTTCACTCATTAAGCCAAAATCGGGTTTTTTTGGACAAATGACAAGTTTAAAATTGTCAAAAATGCACTTTTATGTTAAAATCGGGTTTTAAAAGACAAACTGCAAGTTTAAAAATACTTGAAAGGGGGAAATAAAATCCCTACAACAAGTTAAAAACACTTGCACATATGTAATGGGGATTTAAAATCCCTATTACATGTGAAAACCATTAAAGTAGGGGTTTTTTGAACAAACTGCAAGTTTACTTGCAGTTGAGCCAAAAAACCCCTATTTTAACTAAAAATGACCAAAAAACAATAAAAAGATAAAAACATTAAAGGGGAAACTTAAAATAAATTACAAGTGACATACTTAGAACAAAAGTGCACATGTAATTGATCAAAAATTCCCCTACAAAGACCATAACAATGAATATCATTAAAACTTGCAGTTTGAAGAAAATTCTCCACCTGCAGTCTGGGTTTTAAAACCCGAAATTGAAGGAAAGGCATAGCAAACGAACCCAGAATTGGACGAAATTTGAAACGTAGTTCGAGAATGGACTGAGGATTAAGCCAGTCCAAGGATTAGTCTAAATTCTGCCTCAGGAAGCGTGCCATAGATTAATAATTTTTATTTTTTCATAAAAACCCCATCGTAGTGGTCCTTCATTTTTGGAAACAAAAATGAGGACAACATCTTTCATAGAATCGTATATCATTAGCCCGCATATCATCTTATATGCAATCCGTCGATTATGACTGCTATTTATTGAACAGTGTCCTCAAACGGCTATGTATCCTCCGTTATTTATGACTGTTGCGCAATTACGTGAAAGAGACGGATTTGACCTGTATTCCTCTAATAACCCTGATCGGTATGCATCTTCCACTATTTCTTGGCTTTGCTGATTTGGTTGTTGTCTAATCATTGTTATTAATCTATGTTGGCACTTGTCTTTCATCGTACATGCCATAGGAGATTTGTATACTAATCTTTGATCTGCGTATCATACCATGCTTGGTGATCGATCTTCTCATGTCTTACCGACTAATTGTTTGTTTGTATTTGGTCATAGTCTACTATTCTTCCCCAATTTCATCTCTTTTAGAGGCTTTACGGAATTGGTTAAAAGTGGGGACATGACAAAAGGACATGTATTCAAAGCAATGTAATTTTCTCTTTGGTCAAAGTGGCGTTAGTTGTAACTAATCCCAATTAGGGTTTCATGGTTAAATCTTGGCCATAGATTTTAAATCAACCCTGGCCCTTGAATTGTAATTGGGATGTCTGTAAAAGGCTTTTCCTTTTCATTTGTAGGGGTTAATTAGAAAATAAGAGTAATAGTTAGCATTAGAGTAGGAGGAGGAGAAGAAATTGTTGCCAAGGCTATGTTGGAATAAACATATGATTTTCATTGACCATATGGTGGATCTTTATGTGTTGTTTCTACTTGTTGCATGCTTTCTACTTCTTCAGATTTAGTTAAAGTTCATTGATTTTGATGGACAAATATGATGATATGTGATGAATTCCATGGTGTTCATACCATTTGTAAATTGTTGATTGCAAATTGAAATGCACGGATGGTCTGAAACTCATTGTTGCAATAGTTTGATTGTGGATGTTCATTTGGATTGCGCTAGCATTGGGCATTTGAATGAATGTTTACAATAAGAAAATCCTTCATTACCTTTGGAGATTGCATCGGTTTTGTGTGGTTGTTGATATCATGGCAAAGCAAAGCTTGGTTTAAGGAGTTTGTCTATCTGAGCATCATTCATTACCATCATTGTTCATAGGTATAAGTTAGATTCAATTCTCTATCCCTTTCCCTTTGATCCGTGTTTGGTAGAAGTAAAGTTAGTTTCCAAGTTCCGCCTGTTTTGCAGAAATGTAAGTCCCTTTGTGATACCAACATATCACATCATTTCACTGAGACTGTCCATTTGCACATCAAGGCCTAACTAAACAAACCTTGGGGTTGCCTTATTTGATCACATTGTTTAGCATTTGAGGTTTCCTTGTTCAAGAGAGGATAGAATACTTGGTATTTTATTGTGTTCAAGGTGTCATAAAAACACATCAACAGTACCCTCGGCTTAAGGAAATATTCTTTGCACACAGGCAAACTATTCACAATATAGTAGTATAAATTAGCTTTCGCTTAGAAGTTTTATTTGTATATATTTTTCAATGGTAAATTTATTCCTACCTTTTGGTAAATTTATTATTCAATGCTTTTCCTTGTGATATCTCTTGTGTGTACTTATGTAAATTAAATTGCCTTTAGTGAGTTTGCAGGCCTTGTATTGTAAGTGCACTCAAGATTGGTAATTGTATTTGTGGCTTTATATGCGATTCCTTAGTTCAATTTTCCTAAGTGCTTGTGTCCTTGAATTTATTCAATTCAATCCTTGTGTGTACTTAGCTTCTGCTTTTAGCCAAATGTTATAAGTGTCTATTATTGTGCAGGTCTGAGTTAGTCAAAAATAGGAAAACCTCTTATCTAGTGCAGAAATGTTGATTCGCCTTGTGTCCTAGCCTTTAGAACAGAAATATGTTTTTAACTTTAGATTGTGTTTTTCACATGATGAAATCCCTGCTAATTCTAGGTCCTATTCTCTAATTTTCCAAGGAAATATCATTTCCTTTACGTTTTGTAAAAGGGAGATTCCTCTCCAATATGTGTTAGTGTATTTTGTCCACTATACTTCTTCAATTCTTGCAAAAAGATTATCTTTACATAGGCATTAACACATTAACATATCAAGCATACTTTTATCTACGTTACTGTCCTAGTTTCTATTCAATATAATGCATCTTTATCTTGCTGGTGGAAAAAAGAAAGATCGGGTGAAACCATTGACAACTTGAATATATGTGACAAAATTTCTTTTCTTTTTTTCAATTTCAATCTTGAGATAAACATTGTATGTATAGGCATGCCAATTGGCATACAAAATCAAGATTTTCTAACCTGTTTAATAGAACATGTCATACTCTGTTTTACTGATATTCCTGATTTACTAGTTGCATCTGGAGATGACATATGCACAATTGCCATGGCATTAACTTTGACTTGTGCTATGAGTAGTACAATCTGTAGCAAATGAGATGAGCATGTTAGCATTTTGCATGGTAATTTCTTTCAGCAGTTGCATACTATAAGCTGAAAGTTCATGCTTATTGAAGGAAAGACAAATGGTGCTAAAAATCATCATAAAAGCCAATGAAATCATAAAGATGATACATGCGGCATTCCTAGAAAGAAAAAACTCCAGAAAGATATTTCAAAAACAAGTTGTGTGCAAATCATTCAAGGCAAGTATTGATAAAAAATGACTGTTTATTGCTTCCTTAGATAATTGGGCCGACAATCTTGTAAAAGATAGATTGAACTTTGGCTCTTACAAAAGGTTTTAAGCTTCTTTTAATTTAAAATGACACTAAAATTGGAGCAGGAAAATGTCTGTATGATTCCTTGAAATAACTATGAAATGAGGATGGGATGTGAACCCTTGAAAATAAAAAGAAAAAAGAACGAGAACAGAAAAAGGTCATATTAGCCCCTGAAATTACTGGCAATTATGCATATTCTAAAATGCAACAACACCTGATATTTGAGGGGTATTTATAGCCCTGAAAATATCTAGAAGTAAAATGGAGAAGGGACCAACCTTGTTGAACATAATTGGACGATCTTGCCTAAAAGGACAGTAGTCTTTGTCAATAATAGAAAGAACCAATAATCTATAATTGAGACAAAATATAAAAACAAAAAACATCTCAAAGAAAAAGAGTGATCGAGAAACTAAAAAACCCTTTCAAGTGAAGTAAATGCAAAAGAAAGGTCCAAATTTAATCAAAACACCTATCACAAGATAAAACATTCCTATGAAGTAGATGGTTCAAATATTTCCTTATTGAATAGCCCAGCTGAGAGGAATATTTTATGAATTTCTGTTATTGCATTTAATGTAGAAACAAAATCTAAGCCCTTGGGGGAGGCAAAGAGATTTATTTTTACAAAAAGAAAACTACTGTACAAGTATTAGATACAAGTTAGAAACCTAAATCATGACGAGAGCTATGAGGATGTTGTAGCAGATGCCTATCCCAAGTTTTATCTTATCTTACTAGTAAAAGAAAACCTAAAGATAGGTATAGCAAGAAGAGATTAAATAGATTATATAAATGTCCACAAATGACCACACGTAGGTCAACAGAACTAAAAGAGTTCTTTCAGTTGCAACAGATAAGACCAAAGTAACAAGACTAAGTTAAGGAAAACAAAAAGACCAAGCTATTAAATACCAAACCATAAGAACTAAGTACATATAGTCCTGTGCAAGGGAGATTCCTCAAGGAAACATAGAGATGGTGAAGGAATATGAAAATATGCAGGAGGTCCAAGATATCATGTTGGGTGCCATAACACAATCTATTTTGTGTACATGCATTTTAATTTTAACATAATGTAAATGAGCTACTTCTCTTTGTAGCTATGTAGTTAGCCTATGTGAGCAGCTACAAACATTGGTTTGAATATAAACAATCCATTCTATTATATGTATAATCAAATATGTTCATCCACTTTCTTTTGCATGCAGGTACACTATCAGTGGTATGATCAGTTTTTGAATTGTAAGGAATAAATAGAATCCCATATTGCAGATGCCAAAAAAATTTGTTGAGGAGATATATTGAGACAAATTATTGTTTGCAAGTAGGTTTGGAGGCAAGCTGCAAATCCTTCAATTTTTAAGGAGTATTTAATGTAATGTGGTTTCCACAGTTTGTTGATTTAGCAGCTAGATCAGATCAAGAAGTATTTTTTAAAACAGGTGTAACATTCCCATTTTTGGTCATTTTAGCATTGTAGTTGACTTCATCTTTCTCGGTGACTACCAACCTTGTCTGAGAGGATGTTTGATGTTGGCAATGAGCTCAGTTGATCTAGAGGAATCCTATACTACTTTCTAAAGAGAATTCCAGCTTCTGGTGTGTTCTCCAAGATTCTTGAATAGAGCATTTATTTATAGTAAGTCACCTGGTCAGCCCCTATTTTCATTATTCATCAGTGGTATCATTCCAGAGAAGTTAGATTTTGATTCCGATACTTTTGACAGTTTCCGCAACTTGGGTGTATTATAGGCTTTAATTTAATTATTTTACTAAGGTTGCTTAATTTTATTAATTTTATTTTAAAAGAACCTTATTATAATAGCTCATTGGAAAAGGGGTAAAAAGCTTAAATCATGGATGCATAATTATGGGAACTTGCAATCAAATATTATCATTATTTTTATAACAAAGCCTTTTGGAGCAAGAAGGAGTTTTCAACTAAAAGGTGATTTTAAAAAAGAGTCTCCTAGGAAGTTTGGCAGGAAAAGTATATAAGGAGGTTTGGAAAGCTCATTTTTATTATGCAGATTATTTTATTTCCTCTTGTGAAACCCTTGTAATCCTGTTAGATGGAACTCTATTCATCTCAACCTTCTTGATCACGAAAACCCTTTTGGAGAAGATTAGCCACAATAGTGAAAGATTCTCCCTAGTTAATATTGTGTGACTCATTCAGAGTTACAGTTTGTGTAGGAAAGGTTTTGCTAGTAGATTTTACTCCAAAATCTACAATTATGTTGAATGTAAAAGGTTTGGAGCAATTCCATACAGAGATTTCCTTCATGCTAAATGTTGTCAAATAGAGGATTTGATGGCCAAATTCCCTTGTCATAACTGAAACAAATATAATGAGATTTGTGCCAAACATTATATTTGTTAGTGCAGATTGGAAGAATATTTTTTAGTGTGTTTTGATTGTTGATTTGTGTTGGGTGCCACAAGGTAAATGTTAAACTTAATTTTGTTTGAATGCTGAAGCAGATCGCACTTCGAGGTTGAGTCACATTTTGACTAAAGGAAGATCGATTGCTTGTTTCAAGTGCTTTGTTGTTGAGAGGTATGTAGCTGGTGATATAAAAGACTCATGTGGGATAAGGAGCAGATTGGGATCGCAACATTGAGATTGTTGAGGGAAAAAAGGGTGGAACGCAGCTCCAAGGGTGTCTTTTGGGTGGCATGTAGAACTATAGATGCTAAGCACTTAATGTTGGAAAAAGTGTTGAAGTTGCACTATAAGTGTTGTTGTTGGGCAGTTTTCAAACAGTTTGGAGTCAAACTCAGGCAGATTTCTGAATATAATCAGCTACAGTTTAAATTTTGGCATGCTACAGTTCAGTGTTTTATATGACAGTAATTACCCTTAAAGAAGTTGCATCATTTTGAAGCAACATTTTATTACACAGCTGTAATCTCTCTATAATACATGCAATGAAGACTTCCAGGTTAGATTGATATGCTCTCTATATTGTAACCTCATTCATATGACAATTGAGTGCATTGTTGTTAAATATTTATGCATGCAAAGTGTTTGTTGTGTTATCGGGAAAAAGTGTATAGTTAGTAATGTTAATTATCAATAGTTAGTTAGCCGACGGGTAGGTAGTTGGAGTCGCGACGGTTGTGTCGCACCCCTTCGGCAATCATATATTGTATCACCTCCGGGTGTTGGAGGACATGTATTGTTGACGACGGATATAATATGAACATCCTTTGACATTAATGGAAAGCTTATTCTGGTACTTCTTTTATATTTGCATTGTACATTGCTGTTCGATTTCTGTATTCTTCCTGTTTACCCAGTGAGGTAAACATTTGGCGCCGTTGCCGACACAAACTCGGAACAGGAGACACGGATGGCGCACAGACACAATGGCCTACCCGTTGGTGAGGTGAATCCGGAGGTCGACGATGCCCAAACAGAACTCTACATAGGAGAAGACACTGCGACGAGAGAATTTTCGATTCTACTCCAAGTAGCCATTCAGACCTACGTGCAACGAGAGGCGGCGGAGGCGGGAGTCCCACCAAGTGCCGTGTGGACAGCGTTGGAAGTGAGTCCGGAGGTAAATCGGTTGATGAACCATCTCCCCCGACTGCTAGCACAAGCATCGTTGGCACAACAAGCTCGCCTGGAGGAGATTGCTCGGGAGGAGCGACGCCAAGAAATTTTGCAACAGTATGAGGAACGGGAAGCAGAACGAGATGGCGCCAGGGGCATTTGAACCGTGAGCCATACGGGACGGTATAAAGAACACTTATTGTAATAATTATGTCATATTGTTGGCATAAACTTGTCTCCCACATTATGAATGAATAAAAGTGTTCTACTTTTTATGTCATTAAGTATATAGAAAGCGGTCTGGGAATTAATGCCCAATACACTGAATAAAGACAAAAATAAGCAACAATATATAGATGAATGTGCAGTAGCCCAACGTGCCTTGATCCTTGAACAGCAAGCGGAAAGGCGACAGAGGTATAAGCGAAGAGAGGAGGAACGCTCCGAAGGGGACGGTGAGGCCAGAGGCCACCCAAGGAGTCGGGAGGAGTTACTTGCGGAAACCCGCCGCAGGATAGAGTGTACCCAAACTCAGTTGAGGGAGTTGAGGGACTTGCCACACACACCAGAGGCTAGCAAAACTCCAAGGAGTGGGGAGGAGGCAGGAGAGGGAGAAGACACCGAGGCTGCCAGGAGTGTCGGAGGGACACCGGGGCACGGCGGTCAAGCACCCCTTATAGGATCTGACCCATCCGGAGAAGGACAACAGCCACCAGTAGTAAAAAGGCAAGGTATGGCACAAAAACAAAAACTTCCAAAGTTACATGGGGATGGGAAAGAAGACCTTGTCCGCCACTGTCGCACGTGTGAAACAATTTGGGGAGCGAATGGTGTTACCGATGAGGACGAGTGGGTAACACAGTTTACCGCAACCCTGAGGGGCGTAGCCATCGATTGGTTTTCGAATACGGATAAGGCTAAAATTGGCACATGGGTAGACCTGAAGAAGGAATTTCAAGCAGAGTTTCGTCTCCTAAGAGACGATAATGAGATCGTAGCCGAAATCTACGGCACGAAACAGAGGAAGGACGAGACTGTCCGAACCTACAGCCGGCGGCTCAAAGAGCTGCTAGGAAAGATGGAGAACCAGCCGGCAGACGGACTGAAAAAACGGTGGTTCGTAGAAGGTCTAAAGAAATCCCTTAGACGAAAAATGAAGATAGTACCTCCTTCTTCATATTCCGACGCCTATAACAGGGCAATGGATTTAGAAAGTGAACAAAAGACGTCCAAGAAGAAGAAAAATAAATCCTCGTCGGAGGACGATTCCTCTTCTGACAAAAGTGATAGCAATGATGACGACTCTAATCGGAAGGTACGGGCTCTCCAAAAAGATATGGAGTGAATGATGAGAGAGATAAAGGCAACCAAAGGAAGCACAAGCAAGGGCGACGAAGGGGAGTTATGGTGCACGGACTGCCGTACCGACGGACACACCAAAGGGTCTTGTCCGAAAAAAGCATTTTGTGATATTTGCCAGATTGCCGGACACCTTACCAAGGAGTGTCCGTACAATATGAGGACCCGTAGCCAACAGGTTCTCTTTACAGAACCATCTGCGTCAGCCGGCACGTCCCAGCCTGCGAGCAACAACGCCTCGTCTGGCGGCTACCGAAACAACAGGCGAGGAAGAGGCAATAATAACAATACGAATAATAGAAGCCGAATCCAATACGACGCTAAAGGGCGGCCGATGATACAATGCCGAGCTTGCAATCACTGGGGGCATTTCGCCAGAGACTGTACGGTGGAGGAAGCACCACAAAAACTTTGCAAGTGGTGCGGTCCGGGGGACCATGATGATGGCAATTGTCCCAAATCTGGCGTGAACCTATTGAATGTAGAAACGGAGGATTCACTCGCCATAACAAGGTCAAAGACGAAAACAACCACTTATCCAGACCCCCGCACGGAAAAACGAAAGGCACTGGAGGCACGAGCGGAACTGGAGAAGGAGATGTCAAGGAGCAAGGATGCACATGGGCTGGCGGGTACTTCTCGCTCTGAAGGAGAAACAAACATTATAAACCAACTGTTACAGGTCGAGATACCCGTCAAAATGAAGGACCTCCTGGAAAGTATGCCGCACTTGCGAGCGACGTTGTTGCAATCCGCAATAATAATCCCAGTAGGCCAACCAATACATGGCAAGGACAACCTTGGCGAGACAGCAGCAGACTCATTAACCCTGACGATCAACAATGGTAGACACCCAGCAGTGGTGGAAATGGGTATATTGGGCACCATCCTGACCGACACAATTGTCGACGGCGGGTCGGGAGTAAATGTCTTGCCAGAGGAAACATGGAAAAAATTGGGTAAACCTACTCTCTGGCCGTCCACCTTTAACTTATTGGGAGCAGACCAACACGGCATCAAGCCGCTTGGCACACTCATGGCGCAACCAGTGACGATCGGAACACAGCTGTTCGTCTTGAATTTTGTGGTCATCCCATTGAAGAAGAAGGGGTACGACGCCATCCTCGGCAGAGGCTGGTTGGTGGCGGCCAAAGCAAATCACAATTGGAAGAAAAACACCTTGTCCATGGAAAAGGCTGGCCGAAGGTATACCATTGACCTCAAAACTCAACTGGTCAGTGAAGAGTTGGCGTCAGAGTCAGAGTCCGATGAAGACGATACCGACGAAGGAAAAGAGGGCAGGGAACCAGATGACGAAGGCATCTTAGGAATTCAAGCCTGTTCGGAGGATGAGACGGATTCTTTGAGAGGGCTCTTCCATTGGCAAATGGAAGACTATGAATTATTGTACGGGTGCAATATGTTGGGGATTGAAGGACCTAACATGAACGAGTTTCCACCAGAGTACGGACAATACAAGGAAGGGGATGTCCCTGTGGATGACGCACCAGCGCACCAGTTTGACAAAAGTAAGCCCATAAGGTACGAAGAATCCGCACTTCAAGTTACAAACCTTGGGGAAACTTCAGAACAGAAAAATATTCTAGTCGGCGACGACTGGAATCCCGTCTTAAAGACGGCGGCGTTCAAAATCTTCACAGAATACAAGGATGTGTTCGCTTGGACATATAAGGACCTCAAGGGGGTACCACAAGAACTTTGTGTACATCGGATCCCTCTGGTTCCCGGAGCCGTGCCCGTACGGAAGAGGCCATACAGGATGAACAAAAATTATGCGGCCAGGGTAAATAATGAAATTGACCGCATGCTTGAATCAGGGATTATCTTCAAGGTCCAGACGAGTGAATGGGTATCACCCATTGTGATATCCTTGAAAAAGGAGGCCGATTAGATAAGAATCTGTGTAGACTTCAGGTGTTTGAATGCTGTCACAATTAAAGATCCGTTTCCCATACCATTCACAGACACCATCCTCGAGGAAGTCGCGGGTCATGAAATTTATTCGTTTATGGATGGATTCTCGAGATACAATCAAATTTCCATTGCAGAGGAGGACAAATTGAAGACCACCTTTGTCGTAGAAGATGGCGTCTATGCATACAATCGGATGCCATTCGGGTTGTGCAACGCGCCAGCTACCTTTCAACGGATAATCCTCCATATCTTCGATAAAATGTCCGTAGGAAACTTCAAAGCATTCTTGGATGATTGGTCCATTTACAGCACGGAGGAGGCACATCTGGCCGCACTTGGCGAATGCATGGAGAGATGCCGACGAGCCCGCCTCGCCCTAAATCCCAAGAAATGCAGATTCATGGTGCCTCAGGGCAAATTACTAGGGCACATCGTCTGCAAGGCTGGACTGAAGACGGACCCTGACAAAGTACGGGTCATTGTGGAGATGGAGGCGCCCGACGATGTCACCGACGTCAAGTCATTTCTTGGACACATCGGGTATTATAGGCGGTTTATTAAGAACTTTGCCCAAGTATCATACCCACTTGATAAGTTGACACGAAGGGGGGAGCCGTACGTCTGGGGGACGGCCCAAGAAGAGGCTTTTCAAGAGTTAAAATCACGATTGGTGGGTGCGCCAATCTTGACATACCCAGACTGGGACAAAGAGTTCCATGTACATGTCGACGCATCCAACTTCGCCATAGGGGCCACCCTGGCACAGGTCGGCAGCCACGGGCTGGACCACCCAGTGTATTTTGCAAGTCGACTCTTGTCAAACGCGGAGAGGAACTACAGCACGACGGAGAGAGAAGCCCTCGGCACGGTATACTCTGTCCAAAAATTCCGACATTACTTATTGGTGACACCATTCACATTTTATGTGGATCACCAAGCGTTGATGTATTTGGTGAACAAGCCAATCATCCAGGGGCAGATTAGTCGCTGGCTGTTGCTGTTACAAGAATTTACGTTCAACATCATTGTCAGACCTGGCAGGAGCCATGTCATAGCCGACCAGCTATCACGGATCAAGTCGGGAGAGCCGGCCGAAGGCGTTAGCGAGGATTTTCCGGACGCCCATCTTTTCCGCATTGCCATCCTTCCTCATTGGTACACGAGTGTGGGTGAATATCTGTCAACGTCAAAATTTCCTAAGGAAATCTCACTAGGCGAAAGACAGAAACTTGTATTAAGAAGCCGAACATTCCAACTTATAAATGGTCTTCTCTACAAAATGGGACCTGACCAGATACTACGACGATGCGTCTTGGAAGAGGAAATCCCAGGAGTATTGAGAGAAGCCCATGAAGGGGCTGCTGGAGGACACATGTGACCGGATACGACAGCAAGGAAGGTCCTACTAGCTGGCTTGTGGTGGCCGACACTGCATAATGACGCCAGAGAATGGGTGACAAGTTGTGATACATGCCAGCGTGCTGGGCGACCGTTAAAGAGAGATTTCATGCCACTTAACCCGTTGCATGCTCAAGAGTTGTTCGAAAGGTGGGGGTTAGACTTTGTTGGTCCATTGAAACCGAGTCGCGCCCGACGATGTAGATACATTGTCGTGGCGACAGAATATTTGACCAAATGGGTCGAAGCGAGGGCGTTGGCAGACAACTCCGCCGTCAGTACAGCGAAATTCATTTATGAACAGATTATCACCCGATACGGAATACCTATTCAACTGACAAGTGATAGAGGGGGGCACTTTGTAAATCATATTGTTCGACTACTGACAACCGAGTTCAAAATTTTTCATTCTCTATCAAGTCCGTACTACCCCAGGGCAAACGGTCAGGCTGAGGCGACCAACAAAATCATCGTGTCGGTAATTTATAAGTCCTGTGGGGTGGAAAAAGAAGACTGGGAGGAGCGTCTGCCTTCGGTACTTTGGGCGTACCGCACAACTTACAAAGTAACCACCGGGCAGACACCTTTCCAATTGATGTATGGCCAGGAGGCTGTGGTACCGATCGAATTCATGGTGCCAAGTCTCAGAATCGCTATTGACAACAAGCTAGGCGACATGGAAAGCCTTCGAGAGAGACTATACGCCTTAAATAAATTGGATGAAAGACGGACAATGGCACAATGGGTGACAGACGTGGCCCAGCAACGCAGGAAATACTGGCATGACCAACACATTCGGCGGGCGAGGTTCACGCCGGGCCAATTAGTCCTAAAGTATAACGGACGGAACGAGATTAAGCCCGGCAAGTTCAGGGTGAAGTGGCTAGGTCCTTACAGGATCCGAGAGGTCGCAGCGAATTGATCAGTCAAGCTCTCGACCCTCGACGGACAGGAGATTCCAGAGGGCGTCAACGGGTCAAAACTGAAAGTGTATCACCAGAGGTTGGAAGCACGCAGGAGCAGCCCGACGGAAGGCGCGCAATCGCAGTCAGATAATAAATACAAATGAAAAAAAAAAAAGAAGAAAAAAAAATATATATATATATATGAAAATTTGAAAAAATATATAAAAGAAAATTTGAAAAAAAACAAGAAAGAAAAAAAACAAAGCAAAAGAAACCACCGTACGGTGGCCACCACCGTGCGGTGGCACCACCAACGGTGGACACCACCGTGCGGTGGCACCACCGACGGTGGAAGCCACCGTGCGGTGGAAGCATATGCCGAAGGCCGTGGAAATAAAACAAAGACACCGCACGAAGACAAAGACACCGCACAAGACAAAGACACCGCACGAAGCCACCGAAGGTTATAACAAACGCCGCACAACCGAACGCAAGGAACAACGCCTACCGAAGGGAAAGCAGCATAAAGAAAGGTCATTACAACGCAGCACCACCACGCCTACCGAAGGGAAAGGAAACAACGCCGCACGAAGGAGATGCCGCGGGCGAAGGAAGGAGGGCATCGGATAGCGTGGAGAGAAAGAAGGAAAGAAGTTGGGAGTTGCAGTGGAGAGAGAAAGTTGTGGAGGAGAGGAGATCTAGAGAAGTGAAGGAGAACAACAAACCCTAGGCGTTTTATTGTAATGAAAAGCTAAGCTACAATGCGGTAATTGCGGACTAAAGAAGCAGAGGAGAAGGAGCGCTTTTTTAATCTTCACTGTTTCTTTTGGTAAAATATCTGAGAACTTTGAATGCCAAATTTGGCGGCCATTGAAAAGGTGCCACTAAATATATGCGTGCATTCGGTTGTTTTCATTTTGTAAGCATTTATCAGTGTCGTTGCAGCGGAGGTTTCAGAAATCAACCAACAAGCTGTGACTCGCAGAAATTTAACAATGGTCTAGGTGGATGGGGGGCTCAAAATTTCTTCAGGGTGGTGTGATCCTTTGACGATTGAGCACACAAATTATACTGACCTAGGTGTCACAGAGATGACTGAAATCAAACATGGATGCATAGATGGAAAGTGAATGTCAGAATTATTTGAAGAAAGAAAGAAAGAAAGAAATTGTGTATTAGAAGTACATTGAGCTCTGTATTAGTCAGGTTCAAGGGCCAGTGCTGTTACCTCAAAAATGATAAAAGCTGGCCATTATTCATTGAATTTGTAAATTACATCTTTGAATGCTCTTAAATCACTATAAGCTGTGGAGGTCCTACCGTGCGGTAGAAGGAAGAAGTTGGAAAAAAACGCACCGCACGGCGGTACATCACCTCCGCACAGTCTTCGCTGCTTGGAGGCAGTTAGCCGTTTTTTTTTTACGACAGCTAGAATCAAGAATCAGTTACACGAAGCTAATGGAGTCCGCGGGAAAAAGAAATTGGAAAAAACAATTGCAGGATAGCAGCCATAGGAAGCCGCATGCACGTATTCTCCCTTCAGGTGTTCGAATAGCAGGCGGCAGAATGGAAGCCAGGTAGAAGAAAAAGACACCACAGCAGCCCACTGCACGAGGGAAGAACACCTCCACTTCACAAAATATCACCTTTGAGGGATTAAATGGGGTGGAATGTCGGAAATGGTGGCAAGACACGCCGGATGATAATTTGGTGAAGACAAGTCTTCGCAAAGCAGGGGTAGACTGGGCTATCCGAATGCCTGTGTTCGCCATTCGCAAGTACGAGGGGGCATTGCGATATATGGTTGATACCTTTGATAGTCACTCACGGACGAGCACATTTGAGTATCTTGGGAAGGATATCACCATATCCTTCAAACCTGCAGATTTCACCAGAGTATTTGGCATCCTAGGCATACATGGCAAGAAAGTGGACTTGAAGCCAAAGAAGATGACACGGGAAGAAAAGGAACATTGGATTAGGCGAGTGTCCCGAGAGTTGACCCCAGCAGAGTTGGCGAGCATCGTAGACGCCACGAAGGGTCGTGGGATGCGTAGGTCCTTTGTCGCAGAAGGTCATTGGCGATGCATTATGGACGTCATCAAAAGCAGGTTGACAGGGTCGGGTAGGGCATCAGACATCGCTCTACCACAGATAGTATTGATGAACGGGTTGATGAACGGAGTCGTCTATGATTGGGCTACCTTGTTATCAGAGCGGATGTGCGCATTCTTGATGATGGAGCAGCGCACCTTTTACATGCCCCACTATGCCATTGGACTGTTCTTGGAGGCTACGCGGGAAGCAGTGCCAGAGGCTGAGTTGGAGGTACGGCCACAGGGACCCTTGGCGGAGGGTGAGCCTCCTATCATGCATTGGCGACATCTGGATATTGGACACTCTTCCGCGAAGCGGAAACGGGTATTAGAGACCACCGCAGTAGAACCGGATAGTGGGTGAGAAACTTCTAGCAGTGCAGAGGATTCCGAGGATTCGGAGGATGAGGATGACAGTAGTAGTCGGGCCACAGACGAGGGGAGGATGGAGCCCGCCGGAGAGCGAGTGTTGTTTGCACCACCCACACTGCCACTTGGCACACTTGTGGGGTCGTCGGGGGGCAGTACTTCGATTCCGGCATTTGGACAGAGCCGCACGCCCGTTACACTCGGGCCCATGCAGCCGGCTGCAACACCTTCCGCCATACCAGCCGCAGGACCGACCCCCGCAGAGGCATGTACTGACAGCACGGTAGAGTTGTGTGGTCCACCGCAGGGAGGCGTGGCAGAGGAGATGGTTGAGACTGAGCCTCAGGTGCGACTGGACGTCGTAGGATCCGACGCAGTGGTGACGGTTGCTGCCTCCTTGTTGGAGGAGCCCATCGCAGGACATGTTTCCGAGGGGGAGAGAGGGTCGGAGGTGTTGAGTCAGCTCCATCGGTGGCGGCTATGGGGAGTTGGCTGACCCGGAGATTCCAGATGACAGTGATGCCACCCGTAGGAGCAGTTGTACTCTCACCTCGGCGAGAGCCTCCCACTGTGGTGGTGGATCTGGAGGACTCCTCGGCGGAGACGCAGGCACCAGCAGAGGGACAGGTCCTTGGAGAGGGTGTTCCTACCGGCCCAGAGCAGGCGACTGCTACACTTGAGGGGGCGGGGGAGACACCATTGTGCCAGCAGGATGCAACAGGTGTGGTTGAGGAGACTTTTGAGTTACCACGTGGGCTTCCTATACCTACATCGGGGCTAGATGGAGAGGATATTGAGGTTTATCTGGCAGATATGGTGACGAGGGGTCGTCGAGTGGTGGCCACGGCTCAGACACGAGCTCTACAGCAGGTGGTGGAGGAATTAGAGCAGGTCCTCCAGTTTATGCGAAACGGCTGTCCCGCAGTTTTCACTTCATGTTTTGACGCGTGAGGGTGGCCAGTTACCCAGACGGATGCGATGTTGGAGGCTTGGCGTGTGCCTCAGCCCGTCGTGGAGAGTAGGGTGACGACTCTCGTCCGGGAGATTGAGCAGGTTTACAGGGAGGCCTACTATGCCTTACGCCAGACATAGCATGAGTCTGCGGTTCGCGAGGCTGCTCGAGTTGAGTTAGAGCAGGACATGGCCAGACAACAAGCCTCGTGGGCAGCCGAGAGATCAGAGTTGGTAGCACAGCTTGAGATAGCCCGCGCAGAGAAGGTTGCGGTGGAGACCCGTCTTTCGGAGGAGCAGAGTGCGCGGAGTCTCGTCCAGCAGGAGTTAGATGTTGTTCAGGCCCAGTTGGTTCGCATGACAGAGTCCGCCGATACCAAGGAGAGGGAGCTACTGGAGGCTGCACTTATGGTGAAGACGGCCTTAGAGAAGGTGTTGGTGGCAGAGCGGGATGTGGCAGCACGCACCCAGCAGGTCTATGAGCTCCGCGCCGGCCTGGCGGCCCACACACCCGCATCTCACCCTTCCACTTCAGGGACGCTTCCTCAGCCCCCTCCTTGACTTTATCTTGGTTGTATATTTATATTACATTGTCTCCATTTTGTTGTTAGTCGTCGGAGACGACTTCTTTTTTGGGGGGGATGATGTTATCGGGAAAAAGTGTATAGTTAGTAATGTTAATTATCAATAGTTAGTTAGCCGACGGGTAGGTAGTTGGAGTCGCGACGGTTGTGTCGCACCCCTTCGGCAATCATATATTGTATCACCTCCGGGTGTTGGAAGACATGTATTGTTGACGACGGATATAATATGAACATCCTTTGACATTAATGGAAAGCTTATTCTGGTACTTCTTTTATATTTGCATTGTACATTGCTGTTCGATTTCTGTATTCTTCCTGTTTACCCAGTGAGGTAAACATGTTGAAATGCCTATGATATCTCTATGCATTGTGAATTTAGTTGTTGAACCGATATTATCACAAATTGCACTTTGAGTGATCCCATAACAAAAACACATCAATGAACTTCAATCAAATACAAAGTGTTTAACAAAATGCCTGCATGATAGTAGATAGAAAAATTTGTGGGTGTTGGAAAAAATATTGGTTTCAATTTGGGGTGGAAATTACGGTGGTATCAGAGCACATAGTATCTTACCAGCTTGTGGGGTTGAGGGTTGTATTGCAGCAATGCAAATTAGTTTATGATGGGTATGATTGTGCTTGATTGAAGGTTGGAACATTGTGTTGAGCGTGCATGAAATCCCTTGCAACTTCAAGATTGACTGCACAAAAGAGTTAAGTTTTGGAAGATGAGTGCAAGAGGTTGTCCAACTTGCAATTTTGAATGTATGTGTGAGCACTTGCAACTCCTGCCACCCTATGCATGGACACTTCCAACTCCCACCACCCCATGCACGACCATTGCATAAACCCGATTTTGTGCATGAGTGCTTACAATTCCCAAATTTGTGCATGCATAGCTTAAAAACCCAAAATCATACATGGCTGGCCTACGACCCTGAAGATCATTGTGCAAGGTCTTGCAATTTCGAAAAATCATTGTGTGAAGAGCTATAATTTCAAAAAAAAGAGAAAAATCGAAGTTATGATTAAGTTTAATGTTAAATAATCATTGCATGTATTCTTGCAAATTTCAATATCATAAACTAATGCATCCATACATGGACACTTCCAATTTCTGAATTCATACATGAGGATGTGCATGTAATGTCCCCTTCTCAGCAGTAAGCTCAGTTGACCATTAGCCTATTCTGGAGACCCGTAGGCTAGTTGGAAGCAGAAATTAGGGTTTCCTAACTCTGGGAGGATGTTTCAGCATTTTCGATGTCTTGCATGTTGGAGTTTGCCAGTTTTGGTTCTGGATTTCTTCTGGGTTTTCGGAAAGCTTCGCAATGATGGTACATGCATAGGAAGCAGCAAAGTTTGGCAAACTTACTATTTTTAGTAAGTGGAGGCGAAGGCAACTTATTTCTTTGGGTTTTTCTGGGTTTTCTGAGAGCTTCGTGGTGGTATAACATGCAAATCAATCTGAAGACTTTTTTTGGACTTACTATTTTTAGTAAGTTGCGACAGCTGCTCAGAATGTGCTTAAATCACTTTGGAAACTTACTATTTTTAGCAGTATGCTATTTTTAGTAAGTACAATTTTTAGCAGTACTATTTTTAGCAAGGATTCAACAAGCCATTTCAGATGGTTATTTCCGACAAGTCAGTTGAGCAGTTTGCCTTCCAACATTTTTGGAGCTTATTTTGGGCGATTTATGTTTAAGGAAAATATTTTACAAGTGAATTATTTATAGGGCATGATGGACACCTTGAAAGAAGCATGTTAATTTTATGAAAAAAAAATTCACTTACTTCCTTGGATGCCATATATCACTTTATGAATACCTAGAGGGGATTGAATTGATGTATTAAGAATTATTTTTGGGCCTAAGTTAGGTGGTCGACCCCTTTGGTGAAGATATATGATTTAAAAATTAAAGCAAACATTATCCTAGCTTGGGCACCCAAATTGGATTAAATTGCATTTCATTTCGTGGCATTTTGGAGGGAGCTGAATTTGAATTTGGAGCTTCAAAAAGTTATAAATAAGAGTGCTTGGGCCTTGTTTTGGGTATCCATGAATATTGTAACGAAGTGCTACTGGAATGCCAATTGAATGCTTCAAGGAATGCTTCCTCCTAGATTAAATGCTTAGCTTCTCACTTGAAAGATAGCGACTAGTTGAGACTGTGGGATTGTTCTTCACTCAATGGAATAGATGGAATTCATTGTGAAGTTTGTGTTCGAAGTTTTCTGATTTTTGGAGTGCTGCGTGTGAGTTCTAGGTGGTTGGTTTTCAGTGTGGCTGTAGGTGTGTTTTGCTCATAAGTCTCTATGTGGTCATCTGATGGTTCTAGGTATTTGCTCATTCTTTCCCTACGCTCTAGGCAATCATTCTTCTAAGTTTTCAGTGCATAATTTGGTGTCTTCATTTTATATTGCAAGTCGAGTTTCTGCCCTAGCCGTACCATGCTGAATCTGCCTTGGGATGCATGCAAATTATATTTTGGTGTGTTTGATGCATTTTGTTAGTCCTAGCATTATCGTCGAGCTTCTAGCCTCCATTGGCAATTGATTTGGGGTCATCCTGTTGAGTGTTGGCAAAGTTGTGAGTGTTTTTGTGAGTCTTGAAGTCGATGGCCTGCGTTTTCTAGCAAGCTGTTTTGCATATCAGATTCTGAAATATGATAGTGAGAAGTGTGTTTTGGAGTTGTTAGTCTTTAGTAGCTTTGGAGTGCATAATTTATTATCTGAAGCGATGGACAGTGATGCTCTTAATCTAAAATCTCACGCTTTATATTATAAAGTTGATTAGTAGTACTAACAACTATCTCTTTCCGGATTTTATCACAATACCCACTGAAAAAGTGGAAGAGGCTGGCTTTGCCGCCTATCTTTTCTTATTGAAATGTTGTCCTCCCACTGAATAAGGAATTGAGTAGATTGTTATTTTCATTTTCAGTCCTCCCATTGAATAAGTGGTTGAGTGATTGTTATTTACTACAGTTTCATTGGCATTGTAATTGGCTAGTCATACTGCCAAGTTGTTAAAATTTCTATTACCCGCTAGACAATCGGAAGGGGTTGGCTTGCCGCACAACATTGTAATTTCCAGTGGATTATTGAAGCTAATGAACCCCTTGTCACTGTATGCTCTCACCTTCCCACATTGGGCTCTTGGTGATAAGAAAGTGGAAGGGTTACTTTCAGCAGTATTTTGATTATCATTTTCTAATCCTAATGGGTGCTTGTAATGTTTGTAACTAGAAATAATTGGAAAAAAAGTAAGGGGATATTTCAATGCAATTTCTGAAATCTTGCACGTGTACATATAAAACCCAGAATTATGCATGGTGAGTTGCAATACCAAAATTATGCATGAAGATGCTTCAATCCTGAAATTGTGTATAAGCACTGAAAAACCTGAAATTGCAGAGCAGAGCTTCAAATCAGATTAAAATTACAATGCATGAAGGTGTTAATACCCTGCCAATGATTGCATATAAATACCCAAAACTTTGTGCAAGTGCAATGATGCTGACTTAGTTGAAGGACATCTTTAAAAACAAGTGAAAATTAATCAGATGCAAGTGCTCAGCCCCTTTCAAGCTGGCCAACCTTAATGGAATTAGAGTGATCTAAGTTTCAAAATTTAGAAATGTCAAAGGAATGCATGCTGGCCAACCTGGAAAAAACAAAAGGTGGTAAAATTTACACCCAAATGTGTGGAGCAATATTAGGGCCGACGTAAATTGGTTTGTCAGATTAAGGGCTTAAGATGAAATGTGAGAACAAGCATAGGCCTGACTTGACCCTTATTTGAACCTTGAAAACATTCGAACTTTGTAGAGGGAAACGTGAATTTTATAAAGCTGGTCGACAGCTGTAGAAGGGATTGATGCCCATACAAATACAAGACCACCAACCTTCACTTTTCACATTCAACATTCAAATTCAATTCAAACTGATTCAAGGAGCAGAGTAGATCATCAATGCAACCTACTAAAACGTTTTTGCTTGTCTTGCTTAGGCGTGGGGTTTGGATGTCTTTCTTGACCGATTCTTCACGCCTTGGATGGGCGTTTTGATCCATATGGTGTTTTCGCAAAAATGTGGCTAGGGTTTGGAGTGTGATTTGATGTCTATTTAAGAGTTTCAATCTTCTCTTTCAAGGATTGCTTCTTGCTTCTTGAAGGACGTTTTGATTGATCAAAGTATGTTCTTTTCCTTTCTTCTTTATTTTTATTTCTTGTTTGTTTGGGTTTCCTTGATCAATTTGTATATGTTAGTTTTGCTCTTGTCTAAAATCGGTTTTGTGAGAGATTTTCCCCTTTGTTCCAAGTTTGCAAAGCAATTTGTAAATTGCATTGTCTTTCCCCATTTTCCCTCTTTACTTGCATTCGGGATTTAAAAACCCGTTTGCATGTGAGATGAAAATAGTTGATCTACCCCTTTGGTTGAAAAATCTTAACCATATTTTGTTCAAATTCCAAGTTTCAAAGTTGGAAAAATGCTAAAAGTTCTTCCCATTTTCATAAAGATGATCTTCCCAAAATCTTTTCATTTTCACTCATATTCATTGCCATCATCCGTACATACCATTCCCACCATTTCCTACATGTTAAAATCTCATTTTTCACCCACTACTTCATTTTCCTTTTTACAAGTATACTTGCATTCGGGTTTCAAAAGCCCGATTCCACATTTGTTCTTCCCCACTTGTATACTTGTAAAACATTCCCCAAGATCCAAAACTGGTCCAAATTGCACTCAAAAAACACTTGAAAATGAGTCTCAAAGATCCAATTACAAGTGCAAACTTGTGTTTACCCATTACACATATGAAGTTGCATGTTTGTTCTCCACAATTGCAGGTTAATGCTCTTGTTTTTCCCACACATGTAATGCAGCTTACAGAACCCAAAATTCACTTGTGAGACCATTTTTGCATCAATTTATCCCTTCTCATGTCAGTCTGGTTTGCATACACGATCTACCAAATCAATGGATTAAGGCATGGGCCTTATTTTGCAAGCAGATTTCAAGATTGGAGGATGATAAAAAGAAGAGATACAACAACAATTCATGGTTGAGAGCATAGAATGCTTTCAAGACAGAGATGGTCATGACATGAAAAGAGGAAGGCAACCCTTTCCCTCTTGAAAAGCCAGTACTACCCCAAGCAAGAAGATAAGGTTGAAGTTCGTTGGCCAAGAACACAAAGATCATTAAGGATACAAATTCCCGTTCCGGTTCAAGATGTCTTCACTGACTTAGAATATTTCAAGTTCTAGCATCCTGAAGCAGCATGAAGATCATCACAGACAAAGGATGAAGCAGTTAGAGTCATGTCTTTGAACACTTAGATTAATTATGCATTTGTAATTTTGTTTTGACAAGTTACATGTAATATCAAAAATTGTAATTGCAAGTGTCACTTTTACTTGCATTTTGTAAAATGTAATTACATGTAAAGCAACTACAAGTTGAGTTCAATTAGGACTGTAGTTGGAATAAGTCATAGTTAGTTGTTGAATAATTCTTGGTGGTTAAGAGAATTTCTCAAGTTAGTTAGGATCCTCCCACCTTTTTCTCAAGGCTCCTCTCCTATAAATACTTGAGGGGGTCTATTGTAATGGTAATGTTTTGGCAATGCAACAAAATTCTGCCAATTTATATGTGCACTCTAAGACTTTGAGCTTAAATGTAAATCAAATTGCTTTCAATAAAAGAGGCAAGTTGTGTTGAGACTTTGTGTCAGTTCAAGTTGTTATGTGACGACATTTTCTGGAGTTGATTGTGATTTTTGTTCTATTGTTCAAGAGAGATTTAAATTCAATCTTGCAGACTTTGAGCTGCTAATTGTATTTAGAGTTATATGTTTGGTTTTCAGATTTGGTCTTGCAGACTTTGAGCTGCTTATCATATTTGAAGCTAGTGTGGAAAGCTCAAGAGGGAAGATAGCTTGTAGACTTTGTGCTGCTTCTATTTTTAAGACTTGTGCATGAAAGGTGAAGTGCATCATGTAGTTAGACTTCTGCTACATATTGTGTTTGGTTACTAGAAAATCATCTACAAAGGTTGATAAGACAATAGAAGTGTTGAAGACTTTGTGCTTTCATTTCTGTTTTCCCGTCCCGGGGAAGTGACAGAGGTCTTTGTGCCTTCATGGAAACTTTGCTTCCCTTTATGTTCCAAAAATCTTACAAAAAAGTCTCATTTCTGTATTTGCTGTTATTTATTTCCAACAACTATTACTTTTCTGTGAAGAGAAAAGAGTATAGTTTTTCTTGAAAGAAGAAGAAAGATTGTTGTCTCATCCATATTAGATTAGTTTAGTTTGTAGATAGGGGGAGCCTTACCTAAATTAGGAGAGTATCATACTCACACACTGTGGCTAAAACCACTATTTTGCACATTCCCTAGGTGTACAAAATTTTCAACCAACAGGAACATAAAGCAATATATACCCATCTTTGATGCGATTACTGGATCAGACATTTTAGACCCGAGCAAGAGCAAGTTTCCGGAAATTTCTGATTTCTGAGTGCAAATTCCAGAATTCTTAAATCATTTTTCAGATCATTTTAGGGTAAAAATCAGAGGTTGTATGATCAAATTGAAGAAGGAATGCTTTAAGTCTTCAAGAACTAAGACAATATGGGTCAACATTAAAGGCTAGAGGAAGAAATTATGAAGCAAAACAAGCCATTAATGATCGGATTTAAACAAATTCGTTTCATGAATGTATTTTTGAAGATTGATGTTCATACAAGTTATTTTAGAATTCCTCAATTGGAATTAATGATTGAAGGGCTTAAAATTTTATTTTATTACAATCTTGCATTTCATTAAGGGTTCCATCCACTTTTACAATCTGGGGTATTTCTTTCCTTTTCAGGTATGAATGTGAATGAACGGATCAACCATGTAGAGAACTTTACAAGATGAAGAAAGTGCACTTACAACAAGAAGATCAACATCATGAAAAATCAAATACAAGAGGTGAAATCAACTAAGGAAGAGCACTATTTCTGCACCACCTTGCAATTCCGCCCAAGGAAAGAAACAATATGGACACTATTTCCTATTCACCATGCAATCCTGCCCATCTCACCGTGCAAGGGTGCTAATCCCCCTATACCTTGCAATTCCTCTCCTTCCAAGGAATCATGGCTAGAAACTTCAATGATGTACAATGTGAAGGAGGACCATTCAAGGCTTCCACTACAACATGAAGAGGATAAAAGCTCAATGCATTCAAGGAAGGACTCCAAAAAAGGTTCAAGACATTACAACAAGAGTAACATTGCAAGAGGGAATTTTACAAGAATCTTGAATTTCCTTCGAAAATCCAAGATCAAGGTCAATACAACAAGGAAGTAATCCCGATCAAGGACACCAAGGAATCCATTTTCAAGACATTCAAGAAGAGGGCGATCAAGGGAATGGAACTCATCAAGAACATTAGAAGGAAATCAAAACAACATTTCTCTACAAAGGAATATTTTACATTAACCTTGGATTTCCAAGGGAAATCCAAGTTCAACATGCGGACTCACGTCAAGGAAATCAAGGAATCAAGGTTCAAATTGGAGAGGATGAAGATACAACAAAGGATTTCACAACTACTACAAGGAAATCAATCATATCAAGGATGTGTTTCACATTTCAAGATCAAAGATTGTCAAGAGGAAGGAGTCAAGATGTCCAAGATCAATGCAAGATATCATAAGGAATTCCCAAACATGAAGATGTGAAAGTGAAACGTGATCAAGGACATTGTGATAGCATCAAAAGAGTTAACCAAAGTTAGAAACTTGATCATGATGATGCAATTTAGGAATATGAATCATCACAATCAGTCAGAAGGCTAGAAATGTTGAGTATCAAGAGATATCGCTTGAAATGCAAAGACTTCTTTGTGACGAAGGAGAAATTTTACAAGATATACATTAAAGCCTTTGGGAAGGCATAAGTCTGTCCTTAAACACATGGAATAAGACCTATATAGGCATTAGTAAGTCCTTGAAGCCTATAGGTAGGCATTAATAAGTCCTTTAAGCCTGAAGGTAGGCAAGTTGTAACTCCTTTGTTTAAGTCCTACGAGCACATTATCATAAGTCCTACAAGTAAGTCCGACAGATGTTTATGTCCTATGGGCACCTTGTATTAAGTCCTATGGGCACATTATATTAAGCCCTATGAGCATATTGTAAATTCTTCTTCTTGTAAATCTTGCACTTGTAAAAGCATTGTATTAATACCTACGAGCACTAATGAACCTGGGGAGAGGCTAATTTGAGGAGATTGCAGCTCCAATATAATTTTTTATAAGACTTCGTAGCATCATTTTTAAAAACAATGGATTATAAATTATGACAAGATGATTTTGATGTAGTCTAGAATGCATGATCTTCATGTTGGCATATATTTGTGTGCCTGTTTATCACTATCAAAGAAGACTTACATTACTAGGGTACTTCATATTTTTTTAATGGAAATTGACATGTGATGCCCCCTATTAACATTAAGGGGGAGTGTTCTAATATAACATTTATATATAATGTTCTAATATAAGGTTATAAAAACCTTTTATATTATATGCTTTATAAGCATATCCCATTTGAAATAATTATAATCTAATAACTATTAGATTATTAATTATTTATTAATGGGGGTTATTGAAAACATGTGACTAGTGAAGTCACTCTTCCTCCTATATTTAAGGAGGTCCTCTCTCATTTGAGAGGTGTGTGAATTTGGAGCTTAATGGTGAGTTATGTTACTATGCACAAGAGGTATGATTGGCCATGTGGAAGCATTGGAGGAATGTCCCCAGGTTCTAGTCTATTTTATGATAGAATACATTTGTGTGTGTTGTAATAAAATGATGCTTTGTGGGGTTTTTATACTTGAAAAAGGTTTTCCCATATATATCTTGTGTAATGTGTTAATTTATGGTGTATGATTCTTAATGCATTTATTTTATATCTTGTTTATAATGATTACTATCCTAAGATCCTAATTTCTAACAAGGATTGAGGGAAAGTGCTAATTTCATCAATGTTTCAAGGTTGCTAAGTTGCTAAATTTTTCATGTTGTCATGTTGCAAGAGGTTGACAAGTTGCAAAATGTCGTCAAAAGTGCAAGATGTTTGGAATGGATATACTCAATAGAAGTGGTAAGTTTGCTTGTAGTTCCGTCAAGAATTGCAAGCATATTGCTTAGGTTTTAGTACTTCAAGTCTAAATTTGTGGACCCAGGAGGGGTAAAGATAGCAAAGTTTGGCTAAGTCTGGAACCGACCCCCCTACACTGCGTACAAAATTGTGCATGAGCACATGCAATATGCACTCAAGATAGTGCAAATGCCTACTTCAAAGTCACCCTCATTGTGCATAGTGTCACTTGAGAATTTATTAAGTGTTGGTGCAAGCAGGCTTCAACATGTACATTTTGTGCAAAGTTACCCTGTCATATCCCCTTATATTTTTATAGAAGAATTTGAAATGTATTCCCAATAATGGCATTAAATAATATTAACTTGACTGATTTATTACTGTTTACCTTAGATATTAATTAACTGATTAATATAAATTAGTTATTATGGTTGTTTAATATTTAACATGTTAACTGATTATTGTTAAGGCATGATTATTATTGTCATCCTATTTGCACCACCAATAGAGCATGACATCGATTAAGAGGGGTAGCAACCTCTCCAAGGGGTCGCTGTCACCAACAGCTATGTCTAAAGGATAATGGCTTTCAACCATTGGGGAGGAAAGGTAAAATATCTCCCAATGGATTTGGGAAGGTAGATAGAGGTTACGGACCTGGAGAAATCAGAATAAAAGTCTGGGAGCTTGTTTCATATTCACACAATAATAATTGGGAAAAACACATCTTTCTGGTATGGATCTTTTGTACAATATCTTTACAGTATATATATATATATATATATATAATCATGACTGGTTTTCCATAATAGTACTTGAGGATCTCTGAGATGAATACTAATTGATATTCTGTATACTCGTGTATATTAATATTCTGGAATGCTATGCACATACATACTGAAATAAACTGGGTTCTGATATAATTAGTTTATTCTGAGCTCTCTGTGCACATACCCCTACAAGGTTATATGATTACTTGCATATCAAGTTCTGTGTATATTTCAAATAATAGCGACCAATACATACTGAATATATATATTTGTTTGTATAAGTCTGGTTTCTGGCATAATTCTGAATATTCTGAGAAGAGATTTACAATAGAGGGAGAACGGTTTAGACACCCTCTCTAGCATATTAGGGAGAATGGTTTAGACACCCTCTCTAGTATGAGGGAGAATGGTTTAGACACCCTCACAAGTGGGGCTTGATCAAGGGAGAACGGTTATTAAGGCACCCTATCAAGTCATCCATCCTAGCTTGCTATGATTGGGATTCCTATGGTTATGATCCAGGATCCTGATCTTTTCATTTACAGTTGTTTGTGGTTGCAGGTTGCTTTAAGTCTCATTATAAATTAGTCTTCTTTATATAGTCTTTCTGCTTTACTTATAAATCATAGTTAGATCCTCTTTACTTTATGAATCATAACTAATCTATCTTTACTTATTATTCTTTATTTTCTATATCGGCATAATCAGTTTACAGTTATTCGACACTTACATGTTATAATGAGTGGATTATTCTCTAACTTGTGTTGCAGGTTTCCCTATTAAAGAGTTAAAAGGTACTCCCTTTCTAACCTATCTTTAACAACAAAGAATTATAATCTAGGGCAATCTAGGCCATTTTAAAAGGGGACATTACAGACCCTTAGATTGCACCCTAGGTATGAGATGTAGAAATCATGAAAATTTCTCTAAGGGATCAACCCCCTCTTGGCATGTACAAAGTTGTACAAAGGTAAAGGGGGTAAATTGTGTATCATTTTGTGCAAACCCCTACTTCATAGGCACTCAGCACTTCTTATGCAACCCTACCCCAAGCATGCTCCAACAATCAAGGCATCATGTTTCTGCAAGACTTCATGGTACATGCGCCAAGCTTTGTGCAAACCCACCCTTAGAATGCGCTCCATGTATCTCTAGTGCACTTCACTACCTCAAGGGCACTCACAACCTTTTGTGCATCTAGGCCCTTGAAACCCACCCTACTTGTACCTTATGCAAAAGCAACCCCTAGATGCGCTCTCTTCTATAGATATATGCAAGAGAACATGTTGTTTGCACCCAGTAGCTTGTGCATACCAATACTTCCCACGGACTCGTGAACGAACTTGTGCATTTACATGTCCCAGGTGCGCTCATCTTTTTGTGCACACAAGCACCTCAAATGCGCTCACTATTTGGTGAATACTCCCCCTAGAGCCGCTCTACATTTTTGTGCATGCACCTAGCTTAAATCCGCTCTGCAAGGAAGACATTCACATGCACTCAACTTGCAAACTATGCAAGAATGCACCTCAATCCCACCATGTTACAAATTTGGGCAAGTCAAAGTCTTAGATGTGCTCCCTTCTTTACATTGTGTAAAGACATCCTCCAAATGCACTCTCCTCTTTGTAGTACAAAGCAACAGCTTAATCCCACTATACGTATAAGCTCTCCAAATGAACTACATTGTGCAAGCATGGGCCTTGAATCTACTATGCAAGCCTTGACCTAATATGCGCCCAAGGGGAGAAGAGGTAGGGCTCAAATCTAAAATCAGACCTAGATCAATGAAATCAGGCCTTGAAAGATATGAATCGAACCTTAAAAGGTTGAAACCAGACCTAAAAGATGGATAATCAGACCCTAAACAACACCAAACTCAGACTTGCAAAACATGAAACTCAGGCCTGAGACACAAAAATCAGACCTAAAGGGTATAAAAATCAGATCAAAGGCATCTAACTCAGACCTTGGAACATGCTAAATCAGACTTAGAATTTGAAGGCAGAGCAGAGCAAGTAAGTGTGTTGGTGGATGATTGTGTTTTGTGAAAACAACCTAACATCCATTTATATGCGCTCAATCACATGACCTTCAAACAGCCGACATGGCTTGGGAGAGAAAGGGCATTTGTAATGTCCCTACTAGTTAGAGATCACTGTCCTGCAAAACAGACTGTTAGAATGCAACAAATATACATATAACTAATCTAATTTGCAATTAAACTTCAATTACATAATTAAAACTAATCTCGATTCTTATCTAATAAAAAGGATATGAGTGCAATACTGGGACTTGTCCTTAGGTGGCTGCAATGCTCACCTTCTTGGAACCCATCTTGGTTCCAAGCCATACCAAGAAATCGATGGATAATTTGATTCTTGTCTTGGATGTAACATCTTACATCCAAGCCTACCAAGGAAGACCATCACATATGATCAATTCCTTGCCTTGGATGGTGCATCTCACAATTCAAGTCTACCAGAGAGGACCGGCCAGATCCGTCTCTTCTTGGGTGAACCTTTGACACCCAAGCCATAACATATATGCATATAAATACTCAGTATATACTGCCTACCAGGGATTATCATAATCCCTGCATTAGGCTAAGGGAATTTCCTCCCAATAGCCTCCATCATATAGCCACATTATTCATATTACATTCTACAATTCATTATCATTTTCCATTCCATAATTTACGTCTACATTTACATATTCCTTAATTCTCTTTATTGATCCTAGATATACATAAATATTCTGCATACATACTTATATTCATTGCTACATACACATAAGATAATATCCAGTAATATATATTCAAAAATATTCAATAATATATATTCAGAAATATTCATTAATATATATATGTGTGTGTGTGGCACACACATCCACACACATATATACCCTGTGACCAGTAAACGCCTCTTACCTGTTTGTGATCTGCAGCCTGTAGTTGCAGTTCGTAGTCCGCGGGGGCTGTTTGTAGTCCTCCCGTCTCCCTCTCTTTCGTGTCCCCCTTAACTCTATGGCGGTCTTCCTTAATACCCCGTGGAGGGGAAGGGTCGCACCCCACCACGGGGTCCCTTCCGCAGGAAAGGGTGTGCGGTGGTCGCAGCCCAGGCTGCAACCCCCATCCCCCTACTTCCCGTGGGGTTGGGCGGGGGGGGGGGGGGCGCGTCATGGAGTTAGCTCTACACATGGGGGTTATCTCACACTTTAATATAATAAATTTACTTTTATACAGTGCTTACTTCCATTTAATATTTAACATCCTTTAATATTAAACATTAACATTATTTGATTCATTCATTCATATTAACCTTATTTAATTGTTTAACATTAATTAATAATCCATTTCCTCTTTTAATACATTATTTAAATAATTGATTTCTTTTATATATTTCTTTTATAATTAATTTCTTCATTTTATATATGCTATTATCCTTATTGGGGTATTTTATTTACATTAGGTGATACAGTAGGGGGTTATCACAGCATTAATGCTTAAGGGCCGGCTTTTTTTTGTGCAAGCATATCATCTAAATGCACTCATCCTTGTGCAAAGGACCCCCTAAATTCCGCTCAGTCATAAGGAGGTTTACATTGGCTCAGCTTAAAGAAGGTAATTTAAGAATTAAAGTGCAAAATAAGTAATCTCTAGGGCAGCCGACCTATAAGGGTAGAGATAGAATTCAAAGTGTGATGAGTCATGTAAAGCTGAGGTTGCATTTGCTCATTTAAACATGATTTATCAACAATTCAATCCAAAACAAGGAGCAGAGCGAACAGACCTAAAAGGCAGACCTGAAGTTGTCTTTTCATCAGCAAATTCACAAATGTAGATATGAATGCATTAAGGGTGTGCGAACTCAAGAAGGGAAGGAAATCAGACTTATGGGATAAAGTTGATTTTCATTAATTATTATGCATTCTTATATGTGTTGCGTTTCATTCACAAAATGTTTTTCTTTCTTTCAGGCTATGAGGGCCTAGTTACAAGGAAGGCACGCCTCAACCTAGCGAGTGGAGTGTGTACACATCAGGTTCTAATGCAAGGATGGAGAACTTAGAGCATTGCAACATCAAAGGAGTCAAAATATCAAGATAAGGTTGCCCCGCATCAACATGAGGAGGCTGAAAGGACCTACAACTTCAAGGATGCAACCACTACATGAAGATTACTCTACAAGTTCAAAAGCTTCAAAAATGAGGATTCAACAAGGAAAAAACATGAGACTATCTTGAATTTCCTTCGGAAATCCAAGATTACAATAAGTACAACAAGGAGAGATCAATAGGGATTGCTTCACGGTGAAGGGCTCTACATCCAGATAGGCCACATCTATTACACATAAGAACACCCCTATATCAAGGAGGATTTCATCAAGGCAAGCAATTCGGGTCTAAGGCAAGGATCAAGGTGGAAGTTTATTACACAAAGAAGAGGATTCCCAAGTGTGAAGATGCAAAAATGATTGTGATCAAGTCAGATAGTTTTAGAAGAGTTAATCAAAGTTAGAGAGTCGACTTGATCAAGATGATACAATTTGGGAATATACCCCATCATCATCACACCAAGCTTGCATTATGTTGAGTATCAAGAGATATTGCTCAATCACAAACACTTCTTTGTGATGATCTACATGAGGAGCAAGCTGAGGTGGTATCCTATTCATTTAACCAATCAAGTTGTCCCAAGTCAGTACGTCCAAGTTCAATGTATCATACTCATTTAGTGAAAGCTCAAGTGGCACTACATCGGAGATTGTTCAACATACCTAACCTCATTCCTAATTGGTGAACATCCAAAGAAGGACATGTGTTCTAAGTATTGTAATTTTTTCATTGGTTGACGCAAGTTGGTTGTAATTAACCCTAATTAGGATTTTATCTTGTAATCTCGGCCTTTGCTCTTGCATCAATCTAAGCCCTCGAATTGTAAAGATACCTCTATATAAGGCTTAGTTCTCTCATTTGTAAAGGTTAATAGTTAGAAGAACCTAATTAGAAGATTCAAGTTAGAGTAGAATAGAAGGGAAGACAAAATTGTTGCCAAGCTTGTTGTAATAAACATACTATTTTCATTGAAGATATGGTGGATCTTGTGTGCTATTTCAACGTGTTGTATGGTCTCTAATTCTTAAGTTTTAGATGTTAATTAGATGAATGGAAGAAATTATTGTTGATGAATGGTGAAGCCTAATGTTTATACCACTTGGAATTTGTTAATTGCAAGTTGTAGTGTGTGGTTAAATTGAACTTATCTTAAAAGCCTAACTTCAATTGCTATATGCTCATTGTTCATGATGTTGGTGTGCATAGGCGATATGAAAATCATTTGCTTATCCTTAAGAGATTGCACCATCTTTGTGTAGTTGTTTCCTAATGGCAAAGCAAAGCTTGGTTTGGTTGAACTGAGTCAACAATCATTTCTCACATTGTTAGGAGTAGCATAGACTTTCTTAATCCTTATTTCCTTTTGTCTTTTATTTTCCCAGTGAGTTAAGAAAGATTCCATATTTCAGTCGTGTTCATAAGCATAAGTCCCTTTGTTATTACCATCAAACACACTGAGTCTATCCAAAATTCAAAGTCGATTGTTTGCATTGTAAACCTTGGAGTTGTCTCACTTGATCGCATCATATAGCATATGAAATTTTCTTTGTTCAAGAGAGGATAGAATACATAGTATTTTATTCTGTGTTCAAAGTGTCCTTAAAAACACATCAACAAGTACCTTGTTTCTCTTTTTTGAAAAATTAATGTTCAACTCTTCTTCAAAGTTGAGAATTCTCTCTAAACAACTTTGTCTAGTCTTCTATTGATTTCAAAGGCTTTGAGATTGCCCATCTTAACTGAATTTCAAGATCTACAATTACTCTAGAAAGGATTATTTGTAATGTCCCCTTCTCCGCAGTGATTAGTTTTGTTGGCCGTTAGCCCAATTTGGAGGCTCGTAGGCTAGTTGGGGGCATAAATTAGGGTTTCCTATGTTATAGGAGGATTCTTTGGTGTTTTCAGGGGGTATATGTGGGAGATTGATAGTTTGGATTCTGGATTCCTTCTGGGTTTCCAGAGAGCTTCAGGATGGTTCGACATGCATCTGCATCGAGTGACTTTTTCCAGACTTACTATTTTTAGTAAGTGCGACGACTACTCAGAATGTGGTTAAAATCACTTTGGAAACACTTACTATTTTTAGTAGTATGCTATTTTTAGTAAGTACTATTTTTAGCAGGATGTCAGCAGGCCTATTTAGATGGCTATTTTCGGCAAGTCAATTTGAGCAGTTGATCTTCCAGCATTTTTTGGGTGCTATTCTTGGCAAGGATTCTGCAGCTCAACTCAGTGGCTATTTCTGGCAGTATTATTTTGGCAGGATCTTGTATTCACTCAGATGACTATTTTTAGCAGTTCAGTTCAGAGCCCCAACTTAGTTCAATTTTGGTGATTTCCAGCACTTTAGTCTCCGGCTCAATTTGGCAATAATCAATATTTGAGAAGGTATTTTTAATATATTAATACCTTAGGCATGAGGTATTAATATTTGATTATTTTATGGATGGACGACTTAGGAAGGGAGAAAATATTAATTTTGTCCTAAGTCTTTTTGGGCGAATTATTTCACCTTCTTTTTTGATGCCAATGTAATTTCATGAATATTATTTTTTAAGCATTATATTTATCAAAAGTGGCGATATGGATGAAAATGTGCTTAAGTTATAATGTTTTTATGTTGCAAAGTGTGGACCAAGGGAAAAGTTCGAACTTGAAGACTAGGTGGTGGATTTTCATCTTGGGCGCCATCTACTTGAAGGAAATGAAATGAAATAAATCGCCAAATGTGAGTGGAATGAAATGACATGTGATTTGGGCTAATTTGAGGGCATTTGCATTTGAATTTAAATTTGAATGTGAGCCTTCAAAATCTATAAATGAGAGGGTTGGGTTTCTCATTCATCATCTAGGAAGAAAATTATAACGAAGTGCTGCCAAAATTTGGAGTGAAGCTTCGGGGAATGCATACCTCCTAGCTACTGCTTGGTTTCTTGCTTGCAATACAACAACTAATTGAGCTTGTGACTGCTCTTCATCCAGAGGAGTAGATTTGAGGAACAATGTTGTAGATTTGTGTGTCAGTTTCAGATATTTAGGACTTTTTTCTTAGTGTTCATGTTGCTGGTCGCGGTGTGTGCTGAAGCGTGTTTTTGTTAGTAGCTCCTTGTGTGTGTGTCAGGTCATTCTGGGTATTCGCTCATTCATCTTCTACATCATGGACAATTCATCTTGTAAGTTTTCGTTGGTTTTCTTGGAGTATTGAATTTTATTATGCAAGACGAAGTTTTCTGCTATAAACGCCTTATGTTGGGAGTGCTTTGGGTTGCGTGTTTAGTGTTTGGGGTCATATTGCTGCTGTTTTCCAGTTCGTACTTGGTCGCTCAATGCTTGTTGTTGGTTTGGGTGTGTTCTTGGGTGATTTGAGTGGTTTTTGAGTGAGTTAGGATATTTTTGGTGTGGATTAGTGTTGTTGGTTATGCATTTCCAGCCTGCTGTCATATATATCAGATTTTCGAAAGTTGGATTTTGGGTGTGTTTTTGAGAGTGTGAGTAGATTGGGTGGTTAGGTGATGACTGGAGGTGTTGTTGCAGTTGTCAGCTCATAATAAGCACTTGATTATCAAATTTCATATTTATTGTAATGCTGGTTAGTAGTACTAACAGCAACATTTTGGCTTTCTGCTGTCCCACTGCATAAGTGGAAGAGGTTGGCTTAGCCGCCTATCTTAGATTAGTAATATTTCTTATATTCAGAAATCATTGTAATGAATTTGTAAAGCTGATTAGTAGTACTAACAGCTATCTTTCAGATTTCTTATTGGGTTCCCACTACATAAGTGAAAGAGGCTGGCTTGGCCGCCTATCTTGAGTTTGTAATACTGTCCTGCCGCTGAATAAGCGGTGGAGTTGATATTAACTTCCATTTCTTGTCCTCCCACTGCACAAGCGGTTGAGTGATTGCATTCTTTAGTTCTTTGGCTTGTCCTTGGCTGGTTTACCGCCAAGTGATTGCATTGTTTTAATATCCCGCTGTATAAGCAGAAGGGGCTGGCTTGCCGCCCGAAGATTGTAATCATTTTCAGATATTGGCATCTAATGATCCCCTCGACACTGTATGTTCTCACCCTCCCAGATTGGGCTCTCGGTGATCAAAAAGTCGAGGGTTACTTTCAGCAGCATTTGGTTTTCATTTTCTAACATTAACAAGTGTTGTGTTGAATGTAACTTTGTGAAAAAAAATAATGGGGATATTACATTATTGCCTTGTGATCTCCACCCACTCTACACTTGTAGGTGGAATACAATGTTCCAATACCATCTAAACCCTTTCTTGGTTTTGGCTCCAACTCCAACTCCTACTCACATTTTGACTTCAACTTTTGCTTTTGCTTCTACTTCTACTTATGCTAATTTTTTCTACCATGTCTTGGATTCTTGTTAGAGCGAATATCTCACAACCCGTTTCCTTGTTCTCATGATTTGATAGACCAATAGATAGTTTGGTCCACTCCCTCACTACTTTGTCTCCTTTCCCTACCTTGGTTTGGAATCAAAGGCATTTACTTTATTAAGCTTTGACATTGATCCTCTGCTCTCACTTCTTCTTAACAAAGGCCCTTTTCTTTGTACCATTGTCAAATTTCTTCCTACCATACGTATTGATTGATATTTCCTTTCAATTGTTTTTCAATGACCAAAGTTTACAAAGGCAAAAATGCCCAAATATTTGCTATTGCTTATACACTACCAATTTGCAGCAATATATAATTAATAACAATTAAAATAATGGGGATGACCCCACAGCGTGATGGTTGTCACGAGCCCTGTTGAGAGGGCAGTCCCGTGTTCGAGTCCCTTCGTCTTCGACTGCCCTGGTTTCCTCCTGTGTTTGGTGTCCACGTTGCTCCCGTGACTTGCGTTTGGTGTTCTCATTGGTGAGGCATTAATGTCTCCTCATATTCGTTGTGCCCTGCCCAGATCATGATGCCCCCTGCCAATTTAAGGAGCGACAAAAAGCCCGTGTTGGAGAGATAAGGAGAATTGTAATGGAGTGATAAGGAGATGTTTGGAGAGATAAGGCGCATGGAGTGATAAGGAGAGATAGATATAACAAAAATACATGTAAGTGTGGCATTCATATCATCGAGGAGGTGTTAATACCTCATCATGTAATCCCTCGGGGAGGGGGTCCCCCATTGTGACCCCCATTGGTTTGTAGCTCCAGTTAAAAGCGTTCTTAATAAAAATAAAAAATAATCACAACATTACCGATAAAAAAAAAACAATTAAAATAATGAATACAAAATAATCAAATGTGGCTCCCTACTCTATATAGGGTTGTTGTTAATAGAGTTCTAGGTTAGAATCTTAGTTTCTATTGAACTAGGATAAGTTAGAGGCCTAACCATGTTGAATGAAAACATCCCAAATCGTTACTATCATTAACAATTACCAACCCATTTACAATAAAATCTTAGTCCAACATATCCACATTCTTCCCCGTGGGTGATCTTGACCAACATCTCCATCAACAAGCACTCTACAAATACTAGGGGTTTCATAAGTCATGCTCCTTATTTAGCCACTTAGATAGGGTTGTATCACAAAGGCTTCAATCACTACTACTAGAGTATAGCTACTACACCAATAGGACCTCTAGCTACTTCAATAGGGTCAATAGGCAAAAAAGTCACGAGTCATTATCTCTCTCATGGGACAACAAATAGTACTCACCTTTCTTCCAATGTGCACAACCTAAATTGAACACATGGCTTGGACAAAAATGTATCGAAAACCAAATAATTGGGCAGGGTGTTGAAAAAATGATTAAGGGACAACGCCTTCATAGATAGCTACGAAATTGAAAGAGTTGGAAGAAATTGAAAGGATTAGAAAGAAGTGGTGGACAAAGGTCCCTCGTAACCAAAATGCTTGGGTCAAAAGAATATGAGAAGAAGCTCAAAGGAGATAAGTTAGAAGCCTTTACATAGTGGGGGGGGGCTACGTAGGAAGACCATGAGAAAGAGCTAAAAGAAGAGGACAATAAGACAACACTTATTGATAGCAGTTGATCAAGAGATTGGGCATGACAACAATTATCAATAGTTGGTCAAATACTAAACAGATCATGAATATAATCATTATTCCTTTAAAGAAGTAATAAGAGATGGTCCCCAAGAAGGGAGAAAAAAAAATATAATCAAGCTATCAAAATTATGTTTAAATTATTATGGCACTTAAAAACAACCAAATTAAAATGATTAAAAGTGTGATAAAATCAGTGGGAAACACATAAGGTCCTAATGTTTGTGACATCAACAACCATCATCTAGTAACATAGATTTCTTGTTACTGAGGATGAAAAAATTGTCAAAAAATCGTCTGACTTGCGATTTCTCGTGAGTCAAATATGGGCCCGATTAAATCATGCAAAAATCGCCATTAAATAAATTGATTTAGTAACGCTATACATTGTTTTGAACCACAATTATAACCCAATCATTTTCATGTGGGAGAAAGGGCACGCGGATGTGACGGAAGTAAAAAACGATTGGTAATCGATTTGTAGATAGTGATTGGAGGTTTTCCATCTCTTAGCCCATGATTAGCTAGCCCTGATTCAGCACATTGAATTCTTTGATCATGGTGGCCAGCATTATTTTTGAATGGCCCCTTCATATTTTGCAAAGACTGAAGTATTATCATTGAGAGCCTGTGCACTTCAGTTTCGTGGAGATTCATCCACCTCCATGACATTCTCATTAATCGAGCTTTGTTCTATTTATTGGTGGCTAGATTTTATATATGCAGGCATCAACCCATTTTCCAAATCGGCAGACTGCTTTGTTCCTCAGTTGGTCAACCATCAATGTGATGTCCCCGATATAATTAAATAATAAAATACCTTATTGTATGGCCCAAATTTAATAATAAATCTTTCAGGCCCTTTATTTAATTAGTCTAGTTTTATTTTTGTAATGTCGGCCCATTTGTAACCCATCGGGAACTTTCTCGGAGCCCATAATTATGGCCGAGTCTGTCATTGTTGTAGGTATGCGAATTTGGTATTTCTCTTTGGCAGGATCCTGTGGTTCCCCCATTCGGTCGGCAGAACAGCACCTCCTAGCGTATACTTGCATCCACTACCCGACAGGCTGGGAAGATTACCAGCTCTGATGCCACTGTAATGTTCCCTGACTGTACTGGCGAGGGTGGCAAGGTCGTACAATGGTGTGATGCAAGGCCATACGAGTGTCAAGCAGAGGTCGTACGATGGTGTCAGGTAGGGCCGTATGGGTGTCAAGGAGGGTCGTACGGTGGTGTCAAGACAGGCCATACGGTGGTGTCAGGGAAGCAGGGCCATACGGTGGTGTCAAGTTAGGGCCGTACGGAGGTGTCAGGGAAGCAGGACCATATGGTGATGTTATAAGAGTGTGACAGTACGGTGAAGAGGGTATACGGTGGACTTCAACCTGTATGTGGGGAAGGAGATTGTAGTCGTAGGGTGGTTCTGAGGGCTACCTTGGGTTGATCTTCCACAAGCATATCAAGTAACGAACTCTGAATGATAGGAATCCTTGGACTTAGTTAACATGCATGTATACTAGATTACCAGATATGAAACTAGAAGTAATATTTGATTCAACAATGATGAGATACCAGATTTGCCAGATCCGGAACAAGTACACAGAGAAGAATAGGGTGAGGGATGACTCCCACCGAAACTACGGATACCAAGTAGGGAGGATCTTCCACCTCCAAAATGGCTAACAACCGAACTCCAACTGGAATTCGCACAAACAAAGAGAAATACCAAATTCGCATACCTACAACAATGACAAACTCGGCCATAAATATGAGCTTCGGGAAAGTTCCTGATGGGTTACAAACGGGCCGACATTACAGAAATAAAACTAGACTAATTAAATAAAAGGCCCGAAAGATTTATTATTAAATTTGGGCCATACAATATGTTAATTTTAAGATCAGTCTGATAAGAGTAAGTAGAAAATAACAAAGGAAACACACATAACGCAGCAGTACCCTGGGAAAACCTCCCTCTTGGAGCCGAAAAACCCAGCAACGAAGTCTAAAATTGTATTAACTCAGACATTAGTATAAGTCTTACAACTTCACTTCACACATGGAGTGGTATAATCAGCAAATAACCCGAATTAGGGCACACATTAGAATGAACAACACTTATCTGAGAAATTCACAATCTGATGTAGAATATTTGCTAGGTCTGAAGGTGACAAGCAGCCCTTAGAACAAGTTTGCAGCCCTGTGTGTGGATTCGCCAGCCCTAGCAGCAGTCCGTTGATCTCGGAGATGTATTCACCAACCCTAGCAGCAGTTCGTTGATCTCAGAGATGTATTCGCCAGCCCTAGCAGCAGTTCGTTGATCTCAGAGATGTATTCGCTAGCCCTAGATGAAACCTTGAATGAGTTCGTTGATTAGAAGAACAAATTCGCTATGGATGAGCAGAAGTAATTCGCTGATCATGAGAGGATGATTTTCTGACTATATGTTTGATGCTTGTAAATGACTTTGTATATATATGTGACAAACTGACCGAGAAGCCTTAGGTCGGCCTTGCTAATTGAATTCATAATAGTCTAAGGTTGGTGCCCAATATAGGGTCAGACCAATAATCATTTACAAGTTACATTTATATATAGGGCTTGTCCTATCCACAAGTTACATTATATATAGGTCTTGCCCAATATTCATAGCAAGATATAATTACAAGTTACATGTATTTGATTTGCAAGGTAATCCGAACTAGCTATTATTTCAACACTCCCTCTTAGCTAGAGAGGATAGTGTAATTATGCATCATGGACTTCTTTATGAGATTCATCTTACATTGCCCGCAGAGGATGAATGTAACTTGCAAGAAAACAATCAAGACTTTCCATCTTGCATTGCCCGCGGAGGGTGGAAGAGGTCTTTCACCTCAACCTTCTCCAAGAGGAGGATATACTGTCACCTTGCATTGCCCGCAGAGGGTGACTCCACCAGGCATTGCCCGTAGAGGGTGGAAGATGCTACTTGATGCATCACTGAGACTGAGACTCCCTCTCAGTCATAGCTGGATTCTCCACAATTCCAAGCCTATCTCTGAATTATTCAAACTTCACACGAGCAAGAGGCTTGGTGAAAATGTCTACAACCTGCTCATCATTGCTGACATATTTCAGCTGTAAGGCACCTCTTTGTACCATATCACGAACATAGTGATAGTGAGTTTCCACATGTTTTGATCTATCATGAAACACAAGATTAGCAGACATTTTAATACAACTTTGATTATCACAATGAATAACTGTGGGTTCCCAAGGTTGTCCAAACAACCTAGCTAGAAGCTTCTGAAGCCACACTGCTTCTCTTGATGCAACACTTGATGCAATATACTCAGCTTCTACAGTACTCAAGGCTACTGAGGACTGTTTCCCATTGGCCTAGGAAATCACAACAGAACCCAAACTGAAACAGATACCTGAAGTGCTCTTCCTATCTGTAACACTTCTTGCCCAATCAAAATCTGAGTAACCTTCCAAGGTAATGATAGTGTTGATTGGATACTTCAGCCCATAGCCAACAGTTCCACGTAAGTATCTCAAAATATGTTTGGCTGCAACAAGGTGAACGTTCTTTGGCTTGTTCATAAATTGGCTGAGTGCACTCACTGCATAACAAATGTCTGGTCTAGTGTTCACAAGGTACATCAACGATCCAATCAACTGCCTGTACTCCGAAGGATCTGCAAAATCAGAGTTAGCTATAGATAAACTCAATTTCTTCAAGTTAGTTTCCATAGGAGTAGACATAGGTTTGCAATCCAACACTCCAAATCTATTCAAAATATCAACAGTATATTTTCCTTGACTTAGAATGATTTCATTAGGTTTTGCCACACTTCTAACCCTAGAAAGTAATGCATTAGACCTAGATCCTTCATTTCAAATTCACTAGCTAATTCTTTCTTACATCTAATGATGAGACTATCTTCACCAGTTAGAAATAAATCATCCACATATAAAACCAGAATTAGCATTTCATTACAAAATACTTTAAAGTAAAGGTTAGGATCAACATCATTCTTAGAGAATCCTAGACTTACTAAATATTTATCAATTCTTTCATGCCAAGCTCGAGGGTTCTTTCATGCCAAGCTCGAGGGGCTTGCTTGAGGCCTGAATTACAGGGTTCGGCCCCCTAGACCCCTGGTATTGGTCCGGTACAGTCCTGGTTCAGGTTTCGGTTCTGGTTCGCCTGTGGTTCAGACAGGGTTCGTGGTTCACAGGCCTGGTTCGAACCAGGGCGAACCCAAGAGGACCCAAGGTCGAACCCAAGAGGACCCAAGTCGAACCCAGGGGTCTAACAACCCAAAAATGGATTTTTTTTTTGCAAAATTTAATTTTTTTTGAATTCCACCACATAAAAAATTAAAATGACCCTAAAAGTGAGTTTTAAAACATTAACTTGGCTCATTTCACACAAGCAACATGACTACAAGCAAGGGGAAACGAAGATGTGGGATATGGAGCCAAAACATACTGATTTGGATAAATTCACTTCTCAGCTTGTTGCATTTGATGACTCAGATAGCGAGCAAACTTAAAGTGCAAGTGTCATTGGCATTAGCATTGATTCATCTAATGTCAATGTCAATGAGGAGGAGGAGAATGAGGATGGCGAATTAGAGAATCCATTTGATGATCAAACTTTCAATTGTTGAAAGTTGAAACAATGATACTTGAATATTTTATCATTTTGATATTAAACTTGATGTATATGATGCTGTTATGGTATGATCATGATGCTTAGATTACAAGTTTATGTTGCTTTTGTTGTTTATATGATGCTATGTGACATGCTAATCTTAATTCATGCTTATAGGCTGCATATATATATAATTTACATGTTTTTGTACTAACGAACCCAAATGAACCCAAACCCCTTTTCAAAATTTTTTCGTACTGGCGTACCGGTTCTTCGAACCCGAACCGGCAACCTAGCTTGAGGCCATAAAGAGCTTTCTTTAATCTGCACACATGAGATTCTTTGCTATGAATCTCATAACCTTCTGGTTGCTCAACATAAATTTAGCAAGATGAAACACGAGTACCAAGGGGCGCTATGGCAATCAAAGATTCAAAGCAAATGGGAGAATGTGGGAGATACTAATTTCGGAAATATAGATATTCAGCAGTTCAAAGAAAGGATGTACAATCCCAACCTAACGTGGAGAGTGTAGATGATGGTCTAAAGTGGCATCACACAGGCTACTGGTTTTCCTCAAGCCATTCAGAACTACCAGCTGATTGTGGAATGTAGCAAACACTACATACCCTACTCAAAGATAGTCTTCGCTAATGAGATGACCATTGCTATTTTCACGCCTCAGGCTATTGTGGAGACATTTTGCATTCCAATTTATAAGGATATGAAGATTATACACATGAAGGAGGCAAAAGGACTTTTCAATCAGGATCCAACAAAATGTAAGAGTAAAATGAATGACAATTGGTGTAAGGATAGGAAGCCTCTTCATGCCAAAATACAAAAAAATCTATAGGATTGAATATAATGAAGAATTTGGGGACACAATCACTCTCCTTAGCAGGGTCATGGAGTTGCCACAATCAAACATGTTCGAGGAATGGATATTCTACTACACGAAGGAGGTCTTTGGAGACAAAGTTATGATAGATTGGGCCCAAATTATAAGTGACAACATCCATGAGTAGTTTGTACACTTGGCTAAGAGGAAGGCATTCACCATGTCATCCTAAGTAGTCTATATGTTTTCTCAGCAATTCAGATACAAGGGACTAATCGGCTTAGTCGAGGTGACAAATGGAGAAGGACAAATTAAGGTGCACAAATGCTATCCCCAGCTCCATTTTCACAACATTGGCCAGAGGGAAAGAAAGAACGCAGCTTCCTCAAAGAGAAAAATGAAAAAGTAAATGATACCTTCACCATGCGCATTGTCAGGATAATGCAAGAAGGACCGCAACAAAGATTCTCAAAGTAAGTAATCGCATTGGTCAAGCAATATGGAGCATGGTTTATTCGGTTCCTCAGATTCTCTTATTTGAGAATTTTTGGATTTGAAGGCTCTCCATACAGGCTACCCAAATATCCTTCAAATAAATTGATACTCTTAGAGGTAACTGTTATCAATAAAGCCTGCACCCTCTACTAAAGCTGTGAACATTAGCTGCCTATTGAAACATGGGAACACTTCGAGGTTGTGGGTAACTTCAAGACTGAAGTGGACCTCCAGAGTAAGCTGGTTCTTTTCAAATGCTTCACCTAAACTAACAATTTCTTTAGGGAAAAGAGTGAGGAGGAGAACATATGAAACTAAAATCTAAACCTAAGGCGATGCACCAGATGATATGTTGAAATTCAAATAAGCAAATGATACATAGTATAATAGTGATAATGAAGCTCTTTTACACTAACCAACAACCCATAATCTCTGCATCAATACTTCATAAGAAGGATGGATAATCACAGTCCTAAGAGGAAAAACTCCTTCTTTAACAACCTAATACTGATAATTACTGAAAAACACAGCTTATGACCTCCAAGAGTATATGTATTTCTGTACAAGGCATCAACAGAAAGTGCAATTTAAAAGGGGGCAAAAGCCAACCACAAAGAACTGCCTAACACTAAAGACACACAATAACAGAAAAATGAGAAGGTACAAGCTATTATCCTTGCCACAAGGTATCACCAAGCTTTATTATTCCTGAAAATGTGTTACAAAAACATTCCCTCTTGCAGAAAGAACTCAAAAATTACAACCTGCCAAAAAGATGAATGAAGAAGAACCCTTACAAAGAAGAAGGAAGGTAGTATATATGCTTTCCAAAAAGCAGATAAGGAATAATATATTCCACCTCCTCCTTGGCGAGCAGAAACAAAACCCACCTTCAAAAGACCTGAAACAGGTCTGAAAGGGAGAAAACTGGGCCAAAAGTCAAGCCCACCCATGCTGCAACCATAAAAGCTCCTAAATGCATCATAAATGGTCCCAAAATATCTCCTGACAGGCCTACAAGCCTTCATAAATGCCAAAAATGTCTCCTTGACTTCACAATAAATGAAAATAAATATCTACTAAAGTGATTTAAAATTTATTACTTAATTGAATATTTGTTTAATTTCATTTTTATACTTAAAGTCAAAATTTAATAACATGAAAAAAATTAAGTTATTTATTAAAGTGATTAAATTCACTTTAACAAGTAATTTATCATTTTTATTTATTAAAATTTTATAAATGCAATAAGAAAACATTTGTTAAAGTGATGAATTTTAAATCACTTTAGTAAACATTTTTCTTACTCCATTTATTAAATTTTTTGACTTTAAATATAAATATGAAATTAAAAAAAATAAAAAATTAAGTAACAAATTTAAATCATTTTAATAAATAGTTATTTCATTTAAACTTAAAACCTATGCTCAAAAAGTTTTCATTAATAAATAATATTTATTAAGTGAGTTAATAATGTCACTTGATAAATATTAACATTTAATGAAAACCATTAAGTGATATTATTAACTCACTTAATAAATATTATAAGGAAGAAAGCCTTTATTACAACGACCCCCCTTAGGCAATCACGGGAAAAAGATGGAGAAGGAAATAATGAAAATGAAATGCCTAAGTCATCGATGAATATGATATAGGGTATGAATAACCCTAGAATGTATCATTTCTTCCTCATTTTGCATGTTCATTTACATCTTCGCTGGAAAGCACCGCCAAGGGCTTTCCTGTAGGCGATAATCTGCAGATTTGTTGATTTCGAGCCTCCATTTGTGCCACAATGGTCGATTTTCTGGTCTCCTTTAGCTGGGAGTGATTCTTCCTCAGCCACCATGCTACACTTCACATTTTCGAGGGTTTGTATGAGCACCAACTGGACGGAAATTGGGCTCTGTTGCTGTGTGTTGGGCGTGGCTTCGGAAGAATGAAGGGCGTATTTTCTGCACCTTTCGAAGGCGTTTTTTGAACGCATTCCACTGGGACTTTCAATAAAATGTGAAAAGCTGCAAACTTGAGAAGTGACCATCTTCTTTTGATGATTCGAAATTATACTTCTGTCGATTCTACTGCTGGGCGCAAACTTCTTATTTCTGGGCGGACTTCATTGAGGGTTTAAAAAGATTTATTTTTTTTGGACAGTGTTATTCCGCCATTACCTGCTGCCATAGGTAAGACTCTCCTACGCAAGTAATTTGCCTTTGAACAATCATAATGACTGAAAAAAGTGAAAAAGTTGTAAACCCTCCTTTTGCTCTTCTAAATCTGCATCACACTGTGTATAAAAAGATGCATTTTCTGAAAACTATAGCTGTATATGAATCTGGGATTGTAACTGAAAATGGTTGATTTCTGAAAGTTGATTCTCAGAATATATTTTCCTTCATGACTGAAAGATATTTCGATTTTCTGCAAAAATATTTGTTCCTAAAAACTGAAAAATATTTAAGACTTTCTGAGCAAAACCCTTCTGAAAGTGATTTAAAAAAAAATATTTTAACTGTTATGGGGCTCTTGTGGCGACCTCCTTTGTCATATTGGCACGCACTGCATCCTCTCCTGGAAACCGTTAGATGATCATGCCTTTATTTTCTTTAAAACTGTCATCATGCTGCTACAGGCTTCTTTATATATATCAGGAAATTTGCATGGATTGGAAAAGATTCAATGTTCATTTTTTAATTGTTGTAATCCTCCTTATGGCTGCTATATTGCAATAAGTGTGATGATTGTGCTGTCACAGGTCTTTGTCATATTATAAACCCTTGAAATAGTCACTATCATGGTGGCTGCTCCTTAAAATTTACAGTCAGACTTGTCACTTGTGAATAGTATGACTATTTGAAGCAAGATAGGCATTATCCTTACTTACCAGTCAGTGTACTAATGTTTATGACTCGGTACTTTCAATAAGCTCATTGTCTGGAATCTTTGCACTTATGGCTGACTGTGATGTGAATAGCTTTCTGTATTTTTGCTTATATTTGCATATTGCACTTTGAGGAAGAAAACATTAGATCTCTAAAATCAGTCCCCGTTGATTATTATCTAACAGTCACTGCATCTTTGTACTGAAGGCTCGTCTTACATAGGAGTTATTACAATCATGAAAACTCCCCTTACTGCTGTCAACTGCCATAATGCTTCTAGTCTTTAAATACGGAACCACTCCTATTGCTGCTCATACCTATTTTGATTCTTGTTTGCATCATTTCCTGAGATATGACTGCGTGCCTTTGTTGAATTTATATGAGCTGGGCTCAACCCTTGTGGGAGCCTCATTTACCCCCACTCATTTGTGAAGTTTATGACCAACAAGTTGTCCTTTCCTAATCCTGCACATGAAGCAAACATGTTAGCAATAATATGCATATGTATGGTGATTTTCTTTCGATCTGATATTTGCTTTTCCTGAGATCTTGCGCGATGCTGACTATATGCACTTGATGCATGTAGGGACTATATATACATGCATGCGTTAGTATACGTGTTAGGAATGTAATCAGCCATTGCTTAGAACAAAATGTTCTAACCCATTGCATATTTAACTTTTTTGCAGATACCGGAAGGGAGGCAGATGCAGACACGGACGAAGCAGCGAGACGATGGCAACATCAAGGCTACTCCAACCATTCCAGTCATTCAGGCAATGACTGGTTCCACTTTCAACATGCTCTCTTTATTTTTGTACTGATGTATACATGTCTATGTATTTCCTTCCTGTACCTGATGCATGTAGCTAGTCTCACGGCTCTTTGTCTGGGACGCATGTTTGAATATCAATAAAAATACTTTCCTTTTTTTATGAGATGTCTCTCTCTCTTTTGCTGCTAAAAACTAGAAGTATTGAAATATAATCCTTAGTTCATTTTTTTTCAGTGCAGTTGGAAAGCAATATAGCAGAAGTAATACGTACGTGTTTCATTTTGTAAAAAACAATCATATCTCAAACTATTTTTCAACTAGAAGTGAAAAATAGGTAACAGTAACTGGACAAGTGGGCATAGCAGCGAAGGTGCTAAGAGATAGAAGGTTGTAGGGGTGTTTTACATACAAACCTCTGCCCAAGCAGACAAATCAACAAAAGAACTAGCATCATATGGCTTGCACCAACACACAAGAAGAAAAGGTTATGATCCTACTGGATTGGGACAAACAGCATGCAGGAGGAAATGCATGCATAAGGCTAATATAGAAGACTATTGGCCCTGTTGCAGTGATGAACTTGAGGTTCAAAGAAGAGAGTGCTCTCGATTGAGTCTTAATCAAATAACAATATATGAATTTGCACAGGTGCTTGATTAGGTTGATGATGACAAGGATTGCTTGCAACATCATGTGTATGAATCCGTTAGGGATCGGCTGCCAGCCTCAATTGATTGGTCACATGATCCTATCACTAGCTTGGATTTGATAATGAGGGGACCCAAGAAGTATACAGATGCATGGATACATCAGCAGACGAAAAGATTAATGCATGAAGGAATAAGACTCACATATGACTTAATGGGAGGCCTTGAGTCACATTCTTGAGAGAATGATGAAGAAGTAGAAGATAACGAAGAAGAGCTCCCAAAGGAGAACAAAAAGAAGAAAGTTGTGACGGAGCGAAGAGCTAATAAGAAGTCCAAGAAAAGGAAGGTCTCATCACCCGTTGGTCATAAGATAAGATAAGATAAATTTATTCATGTCCAACAAAAGACCACAAAACGGGTTAAAGGGACTGTCCACAACCAAACAAGGAAGCCAACCCGCAGCAGGGACACCAAATGGTGCCCGAACAAAAGCAACAGAGAACCAAAGACAACGAAAGCAAGAAAGCCGAAAGAGAGGAAGGAAAGAGAGAGAGGGGGGGGAAAACCCCCCCGTCAAGCCCCAATCTTATGACAAAATCTACACCGCAGAGAAGAACCTCAAGATGGATTCGCCACCCGAGAGGTTGACAAGAAACCCAATGCCCTTAAGACATTTCCTGGAGGGAGAAGAACATCGCTGCAAGAGGGAGGCTAAAGATAAGGAGGCCTTCAACTGCAACCATGTCCCAAGATGATTCCTCATAAGAAGCCAAAGATAACGAGGCCTTCAACTGCAACCACGTCCCAAGATGATTCTCCTGTTATGGAAAATAAAATTGATATAGGGCATATGCCTACTCCTATGCAGCAAATGGAGGTAGTTTTCGTAGACCGAGGAAGGAGAAATGCCACCTATAGGGTCAAAAAATAAAGTGGAAGAAATAAATAAAGAGACAGAGCAGCAAAAAACCGATATGCACCAAGAACTATTGAACACAAATGGTGAAAGTCTAACTAGAGAAAAGGATTAGGACCCTACTGAGAATGAGCCTCCTCCTATGGATAAGGAAGAAAATGTAAACATAGGATCAGTTGTAGTTTCCAAGGATCAAGGAATGGAAGTTTTGGTTACCACTAGACAATCAACACCCCCACTTGGTTGTAGAGCCGAATCAATGAGAAAATAGTGGAAGGAACATCATCCCTAAGCCTCGATGACTTATTCGCGAGGGTAGGACAGCCCAAGACTAAAGAAAGAAAGAAACCCAAGACATACTCGCGAATAACTAGGGATGAAGCACAAAATTGGGTCGTACATATAGTTGTTCCACATACAAACAAATCAGCAGAAGAGGTCACCCCCACAGATTACAAAGTTGTATCATTAGGCATGGGGAAGGCAACAAGGGAACAAGAGGTTGAAGAGTTTGGTAATTCCTCCAATGCAATACTTAGAAGATTGAAGAAAGAAATGGAAGAGAAGGAGATGTACAAGACCTGAGATGAACAAGTTGAGAGATACATAGAACACTTGCTTAGGCCATTCCAGCAAGCAAAAGAACCCTACATCCCTCCTGCTATACTTGCATAGCGGACAACAACTGAGTTTGATGAAACGACATCTTGTGCCAAAATAACAAAGGCATGGTTTGAAAAATTAATTGTGAAGGGAAATAATGTGCTTAAAGAGTTGATGGTATTGCAACAAGGAATGGCCCAGTATCTCCAATCAATAGAGAATTTCAGGGATCATTTTGCTAACATCAACAAATCAAACAATAGTGTGCTTCCCCTTTTGATTGCTTTGATTAAGACCTTCACTAGGATTCCTATTGGTAAACATATTATAGAGCCGTATGAATTCAGCACTATCAAAGAAAGGTATCAGGCATTAACATTTTAAAGGGGCATCATTGTTGTCATTATCGACAACGAATGGGAAGGATGTGAGGATGTCATTGAGTATGTTAAAGAAAGTTCTTCCATACTCTTAGAGAGTATGATAGGTGATAGGAATCCAGAAATGAACATTGACATGTTGAGAATTGTTTGGAATAACCAACTTTTGCACAAAAGGGTCCCATTCTCTGAAGGTGACCTGGAAATTGCCAATAGACTATGTGTTGTGATGCATGCATATGATACCAACAAAATGGATTGGAATAAGCAGATGATGAAGGTGGAAGCAGAAGAGAGGCTAATCGATACAGGATCAACACCCCTTTTGTACCTCCTAAGCAAAACTAAAAGCAATCCTACTAAAGTTCCAAGAATATGCCCAAGCGGAATGTACAACTGGCAAAGATATATGGAAAGAATATTTGACAAATGAAAAAGAGTTTTTATTGTAAAAGGAAATATCAATTTTCGGCTAAAATAAAACAAAAATACAAAGCCTAAAGTTACTTATTTCTCCAGCTAGAAATTCTATCTTTTTGTGTCTTGGGAGCGGTGAACTTTTGTCTTCTAATGGGGTTAGTTGGAAACTAGCTAGAAGGAGGTCAAGATTTGATGTTTATTCTTCAATGAGATTGTTGCAGTCTCTAGGGGATGAATCTAGGCCATTGAAAAAGGGTTAATCCTGGCCATTCATCCAAAACCTAAAAACTATAAAAGGGCATGCCCTCTTTCATTTTTGGCAAGAAGTTTTAAGGAATTGTTGCAAAAACTCTGGTGAAATTAATATAGAAGTCATTGAAGTCGTGATCCATGTGTTATTCTTTGTGAGTGCATGGTTCATACTTCAAGTTAATTATTTTATTTCAAAGCAAGTTAGTATGGAGTAATTTATAAATCAATATTTGATGAAACCCTGTTCATACCATTGGGGATTCTCTGACTGGTAATTTTTGTGCATGGTTAGTCTAAACGTTTTTAAGCTTTAGTTCAATTACTGAATATATGACTTGATTGCATTGTATTATGGGTTCAATTTATGTATTGGTAATCTGAAAATATATTTATGTTTTAAGGGTTTTATCTATTGGTTTAGGACTTGTTTCATGTAGATTAGATTAGCTTTTTGAACCCCTGTTTGTCTTTTGATATTTCTTTTAAAATCAATTCCAGAAGTTGTTTATAAAGCACCATGTATCCTGAAAATCTGATGTTCAAAAGGTACTAGATATAGGAAGTTGTCCGTAGCAGTTATCTTAAAAATTTATCCAGAAAACAAATATATAAGTTTCCTTGTGATTACCAGCAAATCACATCATCACTGAATTATCCTAAGCACAGTCAAGACCTGATAAACCTTGAGGTTATCTTGTTTGGACAATCAGATGGCATACAAGATTTCCTTATTCAAGAGAGAATAGGATATACTCCGTGTATTTTATTCTGTGTTGATGGAAGTGCAAACTTCCTAATCAACAGATCACTTAGCTGAGTTGGAGAGGGAGGCAGGTGAATGGGCAGTAGAAGAGGCAGAAGATGAGGTTGGTGATCCAGCAAAAGTAGTTTCCTCACCTGTTGAGGCACGTATTGAGGATATTGCAGAAGCAACACCATCTACTTCAGCACTCACTAAGCAGCAACAGACTTTTTTGAGCTTTAGTCGTAGACAAAATTTATGATTTCTGATTTTCATTGATATGAAAGCTTGAACTTAATATGTATTCAAAGATTGTATTTATTTTGTAGTCTACAATATGTATTTGACTAAAAAAATTTCAAAGGTTGCACTTGTTTTTTGGCATATGATATATATTGAACTCAAACTTCGATTTATATATGATGGAAACCAGTAATATGTTATTATGTTCTATAAATTTAGTGTATATGTGGTTTTTTTAAGAATATGTTAAGAAATCGTATATTTTCAAATGTTCGATAAATTTGAAGATTTCTTGTTGATTTTTTCCTGAGTTTTTGCCGAGTCCCAAGTTTTATTAAATTTTGGGCCCAAAGAGTTATTGTCAAGTAAGAGTTTATCTTTGCTTGATGCCACTGTCCGAAAAAGTACTATAAATTTGAAACCCAAAAATGTAGTTAAAATTCAACAAAGCAGGGGAACTCATGGTTATTTGCCACAACGTTTAGTCTATGTACTTTATTTTCAAGTTTCTGTTGTCTCAACCATTACAGAAAATAGCACATATATCAAAATAAACAATGAAAAAGTGAGATTATCAATCATAAAAGTCGTTTCTTGCAATTAATAACGTTTTGAACTGTTCATCCTGAAATGTAGTGTGTAAAGACAATCTTCCCTACATAATATAAAGGAGATAGAAAACAATTCCTCAATTTTGTGATCAAATGTACCTCTGAAATAGAAGTCCCTGTTAACTGCAACATCCCTGAACTTGAAGACTGAAGACAGCATGCAAGAACAATGGCAAATATGTGTAGCTCCAATTTATCATCTGGTTGCATCTTCTCATAATGATGGCAAAGATTCTGCAAGTTCAATACAAGTTAAAGGAATTCTTCATGGTCTGCCTACCATAAGTACCAGACCACAGTGGAGGTGATTACAATTATGCAACTTAAATCGTCTTCAAGAAAATAACGATACAATACCATATTTATTGAACAATCCTGTAAATACCACTGCGATTCCTTATTGATAGATTTGATCAACATGCGAGCAGCCAAAATAGCTTCTGTTGGTAGCACTGCAGCCCAACTCATCCCTCCACATTCATGTTTGTGCTCACACCAATTCCTATCTTTAATATTCAATTGTGATATTTTGAACAAATCATTCTCAGACAAACATGTCATCCCAGTCCTGTGATCAGAAACATCTGAGATTTGCTCAGGAAATGAAATGTTCTCAGAGTGTTTACTCCAGTATAGACTTCCTCCAGCATGCTCTCTGCAATTTTCAGAGCAATATAAAGGTATTGCACAAGATTCACAAGGCACAGGATCCCCTGGAAGCTCCTTGAAGCAAAAGTGGCAGTGTGTATCACGAAACTGCTTCAAAATAATCTATATAATATACAACAGGGTCACAAAATAAACATCATACTAGAAGAACATTATATCTACAATTTACATCCTGGTTTATTCATCAAAATGACACCTTTACAATTAACATCACTGGCATATTTGCTGATGTGAAATCGTTAAAACAAACTAGAAGATTCACTTACACCATTTGATCAAAACATTATTTTTCACCCACAACCACGTTTGTCATTAATTGTGAACTTATCAACAGCATATGGAAATACAACTCAACAGGTCACAGTTGCTCTGAGTAACTACAGTTAACATAGGAATATAGGTGCAGAAAGAAAATGTATAATATCTATAAAGATTACAAAATGTAGAGCAACATATACAGCATCTCCCCATACCATATTTATCCATGATATTAGTCTCACAAAAAACCTCAGGCTTTCTCTATGCCTATAACACATTGGGTAGTTGAAACTTGAGACAGCTTAAACTTGTAAACAGTGGCTACAATTTTTGCAATCATCAACCAGTCATAATGTCACCTCAACTATTTTGACCTCAAAAAGATTCTAACTTGTACAAATTGTAATGAGACATTTTAAAGCAATGAAGCACAAAATTTTAATTAAATTACACATAATTACGTTTCTTTCTATCTCAGTTACCGGTTCTTGCCTAAACTGGCTGGGTCCTGGTCCTGGTCCCTGCCCGGTCCTGGTCCCTGCCCGGTCCTGGTCCCAGCCTGGTTCGCCCTGGGTCCCACCCGGGTCCTGCCCAGGCAGCTGGGTTCCCTGTGGGTCCTGTCACGCAGGACCCACAGGGAACCCAGCTGCCTGGGCAGGACCCGGGTGGGACCCAGGGCGAACCCAGGAGGACCCGGGTGAACCCAAGCCCGTGGGTTCCCAAAAACGGGGCCCACGGGTTAGAAAGCAATTAAAAACAATTAAAAAACAATTTTTTTATTTTTTTTTTACATCTAAACCCTAATCTGCCCCTCTATGATGCATTTCATGCATCAAAACATGCATTCAACCTATTCTACTTGCATTTTTGATGATTTATGATATATCAATATCAGAATATTTATTGGCATTGGCAATTATGGATTTATGATTTATGATTTATCTGTTATCATTTATGTATCATTGTATGGGAAAGTTACATTGTATGTTTCATATTTGTATGTTTGAACTGTGAACATATATAATTTTGATGTTTGAAGTTTGAACATATATATATATATATTAAAAAAAATTAAAAAATATATATATGTGTGTACGGACGAACCCGTACCCGTACCCAAAAAATTATTTTTTTTGCCGAATCCGCGAATCCGTACCCGAATCCGAACCTGAATCCGAACCGGAACCGGTAACTTAGCTTTCTATAGAAGTTACAAAGTTTCCCATAAGGGTTTCCTGAAAGATTTTCCAAGGGTTTGTCAAAAGGTATCCCTAACTTCTAACAAATTTCTAGTAGTCTCTTGAAATCATTCACTTAATCTTTATAATAATGATTAGCATAGACTACTATTGTTTAATGTCCCCTTTTAAATTAACTCAAGTTGGAACTGGAAATCCTTTTCCCCTTTCTTTATGATAAGCTAAGCCTAGTCAATCCCAGCCATCTTGGTCTTAGTTTCTCTTAACTATAGTGTGTCTTGTGTCCAAACTCTTAAGTGTGAGCTTTTTATCAGAGTTCTAGACTTTGTCATTCCATACCTTTTTGCTGAACTCTACTACTTCCTTCTCCTTATCAGAGTTTTGGAGTTTTCCCTACCAACGTGCCTTTCCTCAAACCTCCATTTTCTCTTGCTCTTGTTGAGTCACTAGACTTATCCATCCAAGCATACCTTCCGTCCATCCCTTGTCACTCTCCTTTATTCCCATCAAAGCATTAGACTTCTTCCTATCGGTATTCCTTTTACTCAAATCCCAACTCCTGACCAGTGGTCTCCCCAACTCTCGAACTAGACACTCTTGCCATTTTTCACTATTCGTTCCTACCTACCCCTACACAACCCAAAACAACATTATTGGGAAATTTTGACTTAGTGACCACTCCAAAAGACATTTTCCCAGCTAAGAAAACATTATATGTTATTTTGGGTGCTGGTTTTCATGTTTATGCAGCATTGGAATGGGAAGATGCCTATGCTTCATTTCTTGTGGTAGCTGCAACCCTTACCCCTTGGTCATCATGAATCTCAATTGTTGTTTTGAGCAAGAACACATTTTCACTATAACTCTTCATGTTATAAAAGGTTGGACATGTTCCTAAGAAGACTCAAACCTGATTTGTCTTCATTGAAACCCTAGAAAATATTGCTTAGAGCACATGTTGTTTAGAGTGCCACACCTAAGGATGAAAACCTTTAGATTTGCAAAGAACTAGATAACAACAAACCCTTTAATTTTTAGGTCCAAGGATGAAATCCCTTTAACTTAGTGAGACGACTTTATCTAAAGGTTGAGAGGGAACACCATGGTTGCAAATTGGACCCTCAATGCATCAAGTATGTTGCAAACTATTGTAAGAAAACAATAGGGTATTTTCATTTGTATTTGACACTGTTGCAAACATTGTGCTAGTGGCTATCATTGATGATGTTGTCTGTTATTCTTGCCATGTAACTAATTGTAATGTTCAGACTTCATTTTTGGCCAAAGGTTCTCTAAAGATTTCTCTTATTTCTAAAGTCTGCATTATAATTGTATTATAAGACCATGATTAATCAAGATTTTGTCATTTTGAGTTCCATATTAAAATCTGAAGATAAATTTGATAAATTTGAATATTAGGATTTAAAAGACAAAAGTTTGGGTTTCTGATAGTTTTGAGTTAAATGACAAAAGTTTGGGTTTCTGATAGTTTTGAGTTAAATACTTAAATTGGAAAATTTATTAACTCTAAAATAATTTGATTCAGTCATTAAAGTGGTACCAGAGCATATCACTAAAAATACATATTCGCAAGGGATTTAATGAATATTAGCATTAATACCCATTAGCAATATTACAATGGTATGAGAACAGAATATTCTACCAACTTGGTGGGTATTTCAACAATTTATGTTTCCTTGTGATAGAGAAGCCAAATACCTAAGACATGAACAAAGAAAATATCAGGTTGAAGGTCTCAAGACCAAGGGTTTGGATATAGAAGTTATGGCTATAGGACATAAAGGAGAAAAGAAAATGATAGATGAGGATAAAAAGTTCTTTCATAGGAACTTTCGAATTCTAGATCAAGGCAAAAAGAGTTGAATGAAATAATTAGGAAGCTAGTCAAACACTCAAACACAAGAAAACCCCATGGAGGGGATAGAAACACAACAAACTATAGAACCCTAGGTGATACAATCCTATAATCCTCAAGCCCCATATTTTTACAAGAAGAGGAAGAATCTAAAACAGTTTAGCCTGTTAGGGTTTCAAGCAGATCCGAAGCAAATATGAACTAACAATTATATGCAGATTTAAATACAAAAGATAAAGAAATAAAACAAGACACAGATAACACAGAGATTTAACGTGGTTCACCCAGAATGGGTTACGTCCACCATACACAGCCGTCCAATCTTTCTTATTATCCAGCAAAAACAGTACATCAACCTTACAATGCCTTGAGCATCCCAGCCGCTTATAACATGCGTTTTTAGGGCAACAAACAAAGTCGGCCCTTTTTAGGGTTTTATTACAATGTCGGTTTTCATCAACAAAATGAAAACGTGCTGAGTGTACAGTCCTTTGCTGATCAGTCGCCACATTTCAACAATCTCCCACTTGGAGACTGATCAAGCTCCACACCGAACAATCTCCCACTTGGAGACTGATACTACACGACACCACTGTACATGCAACATCCACTGGATAAAACACTAGGACTTGACTGGTATAAATTCCACAATTATCAATCAAGAAGACCAACAGAAACTGATGAAGAAATCAGCTTCTCTTGTGGAACTGCCTTTGTGAACATATCGGCAGGATTCTCACTTGTGTGAATCTTCTCAAGCTGTAACTGACCCTCCTCCAAAATAGTCCGAATGAAGTGGTACCTGAGCTGAATGTGCTTTGTCCTTGAATGAAAAGCAGAGTTCTTCGCAAGATGAATCGCACTTTGGCTATCAGTATACAATGGGCTATCCTTTTGTGTCTAACCCAATTCCTTCAGAAAACATTGCAACCAAATCATCTCTTTGCTGGCTTCTGTAGCAGCAACATACTCAGCTTCAATGGTTGAAAGTGCAACAACCTTTTGCAGCCTAGAAATCCAACTGACTGCAGTTCCCCCTATAGTAAAGACATACCCTATAGTACTCCTTCGTGAATCAATATCACCCGCCAGATCAGAGTCAACAAATCCACTTAGAGCAGCATTAGATCCTTTGAAACATAATGCCTTTGTAGTAGTTCCTTTCAAATACCGAAGAATCCGTTTCACAGCATTCCAATGTTCCATACCCGGATTACTCATAAACCTGCTCACAACTCCCACTGCATGTGCAATATCTGGCCTTGTGCATACCATTGCATACATCAGACTACCAACAACTGATGAATACGGGATGTTAGACATTTTATTAACCTCTTCTTGTGCCTTTGGGCACATCTCCTTAGTCAATTTGAAATGACTAGCCAAAGGTGTACTAACTGCTTTTGCATCCTGCATGTTAAATCTTTTCAACACCTTCTTTATATACTCACTTTGGGACAAATTCAAGGTTCTATTTTTCCTGTCCCGTGTAATCCTCATACCGAGAATTTGCTTAGCTACACCCAAATCCTTCATAGCAAATGACCTGGCTAATTTTTGTTTAAGATCATTTATATGTTGCATGTTAGACCCAGCAACAAGCATGTCATCAACATAAAGCAACAGGATAATATAACTGCCATTATCAAATCTCTTAAAATATACACAATGATCAGAATGACATCTATGATAACCGTGTTCAGCCATGAAACTATCAAATTTTAAATACCATTGTCGGGGTGCTTGCTTTAGGCCATACAGACTTTTCTTCAACCTGCACGCCAAGTTCTCCTTACCTTTGACCTCATATCCCTGTGGTTGCAACATATAAATTTCCTCCTCCAAATCTTCATGGAGAAAAGCCGTTTTGACATCTAATTGTTCAAGATGTAAATCATCTGCAGCCACAAGACTAAGTACAGTTCTAATTGAAGTCATTTTTACAACTGGAGAAAATATTTCATCATAATCTATACCCTTTTTTTGTGCAAAACCTTTTACCACAAGTCTGGCCTTATATCTTTTCTGACCTCCTTCCTCCTCCTTCAGCTGATAAACCCATTTGTTAGGCAAGGCTCTTTTTTCTGCAGGTAGAGGAACTAAGTCCCAAGTCTTATTTTTCATCAGGGA